>NW_007729592.1:68201-70313 GCF_000696425.1 Galeopterus variegatus
GAACCCGGGGCCTTGGTGCTGTCAGCACCGCACTCTCCCGAGTGAGCCACGGGCTGGCCCATACTTATGCACTTCTGCATTATTTATCTTTATGTCCCCAATACCTAGTATAACGCTCCCACTTTCCGACAGGTAAAATCCAAACTCCTCAATATTATTTTTAAAAGGTCCATCATGATGTAGCCCTTGTTTATTTGTCTTACATTATCTCTTGTCACTTCCTTTTCCTATTCTCTATTTGTAGGGATTCTGCCACTCTGAGTTTGTGAATTGTTCTTCTCATATCTTGGGGTCTCTGCATGCGCTGTTCTTTGTGCCAGGAACCCTCCCACCTGTTCTCTTGGCCACCCCATTCTCTACCCCAGTTCTTTCAGAATGCCTTCTATGACATCCCACAGATGGAGTTGGTGTGTCTCCTATATGGTCTTGTGACACTCTGTACGTGTTTGCTCAGATAGCACTCAATGCAGTGTATTGTAATAACCTATCTCCCCATTAGTTTACAAACTCCTTAAGAAATAAAGCTCTGTCTATGCACCTTTCAATTCTCAGAGCATAGCAAATAGTCACAGAGCAGGTGCTCAAAAGATATTTGTGGAATTAATGCTAGTATATTGCAATATTGACATCAAAAATGAAAGAATTTCTCATTTCATTTTATGCAGATCTGGTATTATTTAGAAACTAGCTCTTGAAAAGAAAGTAATTAGAAGATGTTCATCTGAGATTAAGTGTGAGGAGAAATGTGTGTTTTAAAATATGATTTCTTTCCAAATTTATAAATACATTTGAAATATGACATTAAATGCAAAGTTTCTTCTCAGTGGCAAAAATACAGGAGATATCAGACATATCTGAGATATCAGAGATATCTGAGAGGGAAAGACAGCTCCACCTGGAGAAATTTTCAAAGCTGCTCTTTGAGAACTGGTTGTATGTTTCTCAGATCCTTTATTTCATATTGATGGTTTTAAAAAGGCACAAAAGAAATTTGTGAGGAGGGCTCCTTTGCAGAGAACCAGTTGAGTTCTAAGTCTCTTGCTGAGTTTCTCTCTCTCTCTCTCTCTCACACACACACACACAAAAAAAAAAAACTGAGGGAGAGTGGGGGATTCAACTTCCTTTAGGTTCAACCTCTTAAACCTAAAATTGAGGGGCTTCAGTGGCACCTCTCACACAATTTAATATGTGTAACTTTGAGTTTGCAATTTCTGATCCACTTGTAGGAAATTTAGAAGGGAAGAGAGATGGTCCGGTGGGCTGCTTAGTGAAGGAGAAGTAACTTGGGATGATAGTCCTACACCCCTAGAGTTTGTCAAGACAAAAGATGAATGTGCATTTCCCATGGGCCGGATGTGGGCCACGCAGCACAGAGAGCCAGTGTCCAAACTCATCTTGTCTTCAGGAGGACTGCGTGGAGGTTATGAGGACTCCGAGACAGAGGCTGTGTGAACTGACCTCCAGAGGCAGTCAGCATCCAGAGCAAGACACACTGTCCACATGTGAGGGCTCAGGAGGGAAGCCTCAAAACAACTCATGGAAGGACCCACAGAGGAGTCACTGTTCTGTATCTGTCAGGCCCCAAATGCACAAAGCCATTCTGTGAGGTTGCCAAGTCAGCAAAAACACCTGGCCACCTTTGCTGTTCTGTCCCCCAACTCCAACACCCACTGCAGGGTAAGGCAGGAGAGAAGAATGAAAAGTAAAAAGCCGACCATACTACCTCCTACAAAGACAGATGCCCAGCATATGCTACAAAAGCCAACATGAACGTATTGTATCAAACAATATGAAAGCAATGGCTTTCCAGAATGAGCATAGCTGACTTAGAAGTGTGGGAAAGAGATTTATAGGGAAAATATGACTCACAAAAACAAAATTAATTTTAAAATATATTTTAGACCTTTGTTTTTTTAATTTAGCTTTTTAAATTAAATTATATCCTAAGGATAATAAGGAAGTAAACTTCAACCTAAAAATAACTCAATATCTCAGAACACAGATACATAACACTAAGTTTCATTTCACCTTTGCAGCAATAATCACAGGGAAAATGGAATGAGCACCACATGGCAATCCTAGATTATCCCTCATCCCAAAGGGAGTTGTCTT
>NW_007729592.1:70853-71554 GCF_000696425.1 Galeopterus variegatus
AAAAAATAAAATATAAAAACTCTCAAGACAAATTGATTCTACACGGAGGGGACATGTGGACGTGAGGTTCACGGGCAAGAAAGAGTAGCTGGCACAAGAATAGAAGAGGAATTGACAAGAGAAAGGTGTGGACAGGGTTGAGGCCAACTGAGAATCCCACACTATCATGTTACACAATATCTTAAGTGGAAAGAAAACAACCACTTCATTTTACAGATAAGGAAACTGGGGCCCAGGAAGATTAATTAATTCACCCAAGGTCATATAATGTGGCAAAACTGGACCTCAAACCTAAGTCTTTTGATTGTAAATACTGAAGCCATCCCTCTCCACTTCTCTGAGTTTGCTTTCTAAGGCAGTCATCAGTATGGTGTTCTTAAAGAACATCAGCAATGCTCTCAGAGAAGAATAAACCATAGGGGAAGAGTCCTGATGGCCAAGGGAGCAGGACGATCAGCACTCGTAAATAAATAGACACAGAAAGTTTCCACTGAGAAAGACTTACTGTCTGCAGGTCTTAAATTTCAGGAGCATGGGAATAAGGAAAGAAGCAATAAAATAATATAATCCCTTCGCACATGGTTTAAGAAGTCTTCATGAAGGCATGGGGGAATTGAGATTGAGAAAATGCCTATTAAAAGCTTTGAGCTACTTTGAAATTTGTTCTAAATATAAGGAATTACTGTAATTTTCATTTTTTT
>NW_007729592.1:72318-75111 GCF_000696425.1 Galeopterus variegatus
TTTTTTTCCATAGAATCTAGGACCTGTGGTTTATCAGCTTGATTTTCACTGTGAGAATGAAAAAGAAATGGCCGTTTTTCCTCCCTCGTGAGGTGCTTGCCGTGTAGAGGGAGACATCCTACTCTTCCCCTGCTCACCATGGATGGCCCTCCATTCCTGTTCATTTTGCTGTGAGAGATCATTAAGCCCAGCTGTGCTCAGCAGAAATACTGGAAACAGATGCGGAGAGATTTGATGGATGAGACAACAGGGCAAGACTTCACACCCACGATTTTATGCTAAGGAGTGAGGGAGTAAAAGACCTCCTGCCTGAGGCAAGAGGATTTCAAGAGGCACTTGCTCAGCACGTGCTGCCTTGGCTCTGCCTCCCAGTGATGAGAAAGGAATGGGGAAGGCGATCCTCTCTGACAGAGGGCACATCCCTTGTAGGACTGGCTGAGGCTGGGGCTGTAAGAGCCCCTCTGCACATAACCTTTAAAAGAAACCCAATTGGAAAGCTGTGACTGGTTCTGTTATATTAATAGTATTGGAACATTGGGGAAGAGATAAATGGTACTTTGTAGAAAAATGCAAGTGAAGTGGCTCAATCGCTAACTGTGGCAGACCTCTGTGTCTCTGCTCAAAGTGGCTGGTGTAGCATTGGGAAAGATTTCAAACCACTAAGAATCACAGGGAGTCACCTGTGGAATCTGAGCCTGATGTGGAGTGTGTCAGCACTTCTCAAGGAGAAAATGGCACTCTTGGATTTGAAGAAATTGAAGTGGAATCAATAAAAGATTCCACTGAACTGTGTGACGTGGGGAGAACCCCTTAATGTCTCAAGACTGTGTGCTCGTCAGTGGGATAATGGTGATAAACAGTGATATGTCACAGTCCAAGGTTTAAAACAGACAACATACGAAAGTCATGGTTGTATATCCATCACCTCAAACATTTGTCACTTTGTTTTAGGGACATTCAACATCATCTTGACTAACTATTCAAAGATGCACAGTACTTTGTTGTTAACTGTGGTCTCCCTCTATTACTATAGAAACCTAGATGTGATTCTTCCTAACTCTCTAATATTTTTGTATCCACTGACCACCCTCTCCCCATCCCTCCCTTCCTCTTCCTCCCCCCAGTTTCTAGTAACCACTATTGACAATAGTTGAAAATATTGTATTGTGTATTTCAAGACAGCCAGAAAAGAGGATCTTGAATGTCATAACCGCAAAGAAATGATAAATGTTTAGGTGCTAGATAGGCTAACTATTCTGATTAGGTCATTATACAATATATGCATGTATTGAAACAACAAACTGTACCCCCTAAACATATACAATGAAAAAAAATAAAATAATAAAAATAAGTTTAAATTTTTTTTTATAGATTAAAAAAAAAGTCATGCTTGTCATATGCATGCTTGTCATGAACATGCAGCAGTCATCATTAAATAAGTCCTTTCCATGTGGCTATGACTGTCAGGAATGTCAAATATAAGGCATGAGCAATAGGTCTCCAGCTCTTGAATATGATCAGGACCCAATCTCTGCTAAGCCCCAGAGAGTGCCAGAAACCTACAATGTAGACAAACATTACTAAGTAATCTGGTTTGACAAAACAGGTGAAATCTACTTGCCTTGCTGCTCTTAATCATGTTTGTATACTATAGGCATAAAATTGACCTTACTTTTAAGGTAGAAAAGACATGAAATAGTTTAAGGCAATATATAATAACAAAATGAGCAGTGAACTGGGAGCTCAGTAGTTTTAGTCTTGTTTCTGCCTATAAGGTCTTGGGAAAATAGGGCTCTTTTGATAACCCACTAATACTTGTCTAACTATTTCACTGTATTTTTAGGAAGATTTTGGAAGCAATATGCCAGCTAGATTGCATGGAAGGCCCAGGGTCTTGTTAGGGTGCTCCAGCAATGATAGGGCATGTGGTAAGTGGTCAGAGCCAAAAATATGAACAGAAAAGAGCCTTATAGTCAAGTGAAGTTTTTTTAATTTTAATTTTTAATTATCAAATAAGTGAAACATATAGAAAAATATTTTTTAAAATGATATTGTAATACTGTATTGTTTCTTGAAATTTGATAAGAAAGATCCTAAGTGTCCTTATCATGTGTGCCCCCCCAACACAAACACACATACACAAATGACATTTATGAACAGTGATGGATGTGTTAATTAATTTGACAGTTTGATTGTGGTAATCACCACACAATGTGTATGTATATCAGGTCATCACATTGTGCACCTTGAATGTATACAATTTTTATTTGTCCATTGTACCTCAGTAAAGCTGGAAAGAAAAAAAGACATTTTTAGGAGAGACTCTAAAACAAAGTCAGAAGAAAAGAAGTAAGTACAAAGACATTGGGGTGCAATGTTAGTAACACTTTGGCAATTAATTATTGTTCACCTAATCGTTCACTTATATTTATGAATAGTGTTATGTCTAGCTACTATCAATAAACAAACAAAAAGTATTTCTTAACAAGGGTATTTGGCACATAGGTAATAATACCTCTGTGTTTTAATATTATTTTGAATCCATGACTCTCAAAGATGACATTTAATTGTATACTTGTAAATAAAACTAACTTTCTATGAAAAAAGAAAGAAAAAAAAAGACCTGTGTCCACCAACAAAAAAAGTTTTAAAATTGTTCCAGACTTTGGTAAGAATTTATGTAGAAAGAAAGGAAGGAAAGGAAAGAAGGAAGATGAAGGGAGGGGAAGAAAGGAGGTAGAGAGGGAAAATGGAAAAATTTTCACACAGAAAAAAATTCACCCTCATCCATGA
>NW_007729592.1:75733-78506 GCF_000696425.1 Galeopterus variegatus
GGAGGTAGAGAGGGAAAATGGAAAAATTTTCACACAGAAAAAAATTCACCCTCATCCATGATTTGTCATTACTTCTCCAGATATTACCACTTTCCTCAGTTTGTTATGTATTATTTTCCTGTATTTTTTCTAACTTTACTAAATATATTCTTAGATAAGAATAACTTCTTATTTTTAAATTCTACATGAGTGGTATCATCCTCCACATATGTTTTTTGCAACTTCTTTTTCTTTTTCATACAGTATTATGCTTTTAGATTTTTTTTCAGTGCATGTGGATATCTTATTCATTTCTAAATGCTGTAGAGTCTTCCATTGTATGAATATAGCATTCCCCATCTGTGGGACAGTTAAGTATTTTAGTGTTTTCATCATTATTAACAGTGCCATGATAAGCATTCTTCTACACAAAACTCAAACAAGGCAAGCCATTCTATAGGGGAAACTTTATGTAGTATTTCTAAGCAGAAAAGGCAGGCAGGCCCTTTTCATTGTACCATCTAACACTTCAGCAGTAGTGAATGTGCGCCTTTTCCCCCCACATCTTTGCTACCACTTGGCCTTATCTGACTTAGTAAATTTGTCAATTTGTGAAATGGTGTCTTCTTACTATTTTAATTTTAATTTTCCTTATTCTTAGTGTGATCAAACATTTCTTTCATGTATTTGTTGAGAATTATGGTAAGAATTGTTGAGAATTATTATTCTCTGGGAATTGTTTATATTCTTTGTCCATTTATGCATTAGGCTATTGTGTTTTTCTAGGCTATGAGTACTTTATGTGTTCCAGATATTAATCATTTTGGGGATTTTTCATTTCCCAATTTCATACTGATTTTTAATTTTATTACATTGTGATTAGAAAAGGCATTTGATTGATTCTTGTTTCTCTACATTTATTTATTTATGTTTTGCTCTGCTGCATAGTCAATTTTTGCAAAGGTCCCATTTTTGTTCAAAAAGATTGTGTTCACTAACATCAGGTACAATGTTTTGCATATACATTGTTTGCTAGAACAGGCTTCGGTTGTGCTATTCAAATCATCTATAGACTTAATAATTTGACTGCTCAATCAATTTTTATTGAGGAAAGTATGTTAAAATTTTGAAAAAATATTTCTTGATTAGTCAAATTTATATTGAAATTCTGTCAATTTTTGCTTGACATGGATTGAAGCTAAATTGTTATTAATAAAGATTTAGGTTGCTTCTAAAAATTTTCTATTATAAATCTTGCTACAGTGAATATTCTTATATCTAAATTTTCAAACACAAATGTATAAAATTGTATGCATGTTAAAAAATGCATGTTGTATATATAAAATAAAGTAAGGTAAAATCCACTAAGGTATTAAATCAAAGCATACGAACATTTTTAATAATCAAAGAGATTTTACCAAGTGTTTTTTCCCACAGTTTAAACTGAAGAAACTGATTNTAATAATCAAAGAGATTTTACCAAGTGTTTTTTCCCACAGTTTAAACTGAAGAAACTGATTCAAAGAAACTACCTAGTTAGAGCTGAATATATTTTGAGCACTAATAATGAATATCTTTGGAGGATAAGGATCCTAGTCGAACTTGGTGAAATCTTTAAAAAGTTTTGCCTTCTACTTTTCCAATTCTTTCTGCATTCTGATAAGGTGGCTGCCTTCACTACAGAATCCTAAAATAGATCCATTTCCATTTTCAGGAAACTTTGATTTTGTTCATATTTTTTTTTCACCTGTTCCTCTAACATTCATGGGTGTGATATACTTGGATAAAAAAGACTGAAAATTCGTATCTGCTATCTCACAGATCAGAGTGTACTTCTCAAAACGAGAGCATTAGACACAAACTGTCCCTCTTTTGCAGCCACTGTGAAAAACACATAACAAAAAAGGAAGCTAGAGTCTTTGAAGAATATCCTTGATAAATTTTTGCAAGTTCCAATTTTCATCTTCTTGAGAAATATTACCATGTTCTCTCAGAATCACCAGTGTAAGCTGTTACCAGTAAGTTCAAGCAGTCATTTCATCTACTTGAGTCCAAAGGTTAAAATGCAAACATCTAAGCTGTACAAAATGACTGTGTTTTTCTTCTGTGGACTTGCAGCTGCATTTTTTTTTCCTTTTTGTCTTTTTTCGTGTCCGGCAACGGATTGCAACCCTCAGTGTCGCACCTGTACCGGGCCGGGACCGGCAACAGGATCGCAACCCTCGGTGTTGCTCCCGCACCTCACTCAGCCAGTGAGCGGGAACCGGTCTGTACGTGGGATCCGAACCCTCAGTGGGAGCGCCACCACACTCCCAAGCGGCGCACTGTAGCAGTGCGCCACCAGCCGGCCCCTGCGTTTGTGTTTTTAAAACAGGATGCAAAGGTGTAGAGAAAACACTATTGGTTTATTAAAAAATGGTGCCCACCTTCAAGAAAAATTGTGTCTTCTGGAGGAGGTTTCCATGGGTTGAAGAGAAGAGGAAAGAAATAGAACTGACAAGTTTGGGATCCTTTCTCAGGATTTCAAACCAGTGAGCTCTTGAGCAAATTATTTCAGTTCTCTCTGCTTTGACTTTCTCACCTATAAAATGGGAATGATAGGCTTACTTGAAGGTCAGAGTATGACACAAAGCACTTTGAAGAGTGCCTGGCTCATATAAAGGCTCAGTGGATTTTGTTTCATTGCTGTTAGTAGAGGCATCTCAGTAACAACAGTGGTGGTGGTAGGATGGTGATTGTGATCCTCTCCTTCATTCTCATAGACAGATAAGGCAGGTAAGGTAAGATAGAGAAG
>NW_007729592.1:79487-81389 GCF_000696425.1 Galeopterus variegatus
TTTGTATTATTAAACTATGGCATAGTAAAGAAAAATACACACAAACACATATATATATATACACACACACATATAGCCACATCACTTAACCACTGTGAGCCTCAAGTTCACACTTGTAAAATGGAGATAACACCTTTTTCTCCTGCTTATCGTAGAGATCTATGCATGCGTCTACAATACCTAGCACAGAGCCTAGCCCATGATAGACAAATGCATGGAAGCCCTCACTTTTAACAGCAGCATTGGCAGAAGCAGTAGCATTAGCAGTAGCAGTCACAGTTGCATTGTGATGGACTCCAGAAGCATATGCATGTAAGTAAGAAACTGTGGAAGGACTCAGAGTCAAGGGGCAAGGGACTTTGCACTAGCCATGAATACAGATACACATCAGACAGTGGGATAATATCCAGAATGTTTAAGGAACTCAAACAACTCAACAGCAAAAAACCAAAATAACCCCAAATTTTATTAAAATTGAGCAATGAACCTGAACAGACATCAAAAGAAGACAAACAAATGGCCAACAGGCACATTAAAAAGTGTTCAGTATCACTGATTATCAGGGAAATGCAAATTAAAACCTCAATGAGAAATTATCCTAGGTCAGTTAGAATGGCTACTAAAAAAAGACAGAAAATATCAAATGCTATTGTGAATAGCGTTGCAATGAACAAGGGAGGCATAACACTAGCCACAGCCCAGCAGGGTCATCACTGGGTGCCCTTTCTGAAATGTCACCCAAACTTCTCTGCTTTCCTTAATTCTTTTCTACAAAGCCCAGCTCCAAGCCATCCATTCTTGTCTGTAGGATGCAGGACAGTTCTTTTTAACTCCATTCATTTTTTCACAAGAAAATGCTGTTGTGTTTCATACTCACAACCAGAGGTTAGCTGAGCAGAGGTGACAGTACAACCGCTGGCCCCTGCTTCTCTCATGGAGATTTCACTGCAGTCATCTCCAGAGCGTGTCTCCTCCCTTACCGACCTGGAACTTCTACACTCCACTCTGATTCTGACTAATTCCTACTTACCTTTTAAGAATCATTTTACAAATTCTTTTTTATTTTAACATTTACTTGTACATATTTGTGGGGTGGGGGTAGAGTGTGTTGTTTCAATACATGCGCGTACCGTACAATGACTCACTTAAGGTAGAAAGCACAGCTTTATACCCGTTAATCCACCACTTCCCCTCCCTTCCCGGCCACTGGTTATTATTATTCTATTCTCTACTTCTATGAGAACCACTTTTTTCAGATTCCACATATGAGTGAGATCATGGAGTATTAATCTTTCTGTGCCTGGTTTTCTTCACTTAACATGATGGTCTCCAGTTCTACTCATGTTGCTGCAAATGACAAGATATCATTTTTTTAAATAGCTGAATGGTATCTCATTGTTTATGTATACCAAAGTGTTTTTTAATCCATTTATCCATTGATGAGCTTTGAGGTTGAGCAGATTCCGTCTCTTGGCTATTCTGAATAGTGTTGTGATGAACATGTGAGTGCAGGTGTCTCTTTGATACNGATTGTGATCCTCTCCTTCATTCTCATAGACAGATAAGGCAGGTAAGGTAAGATAGAGAAGGCATTACTATTTCCCTCAAACAGAAGTAGGCAGTGAGATGCAGAAACATTAAGAAATTTGCATAAAACCACAAACCTGCTATTTGGCAGGTAAAACTGGAAGCTGACACCTAAGACAGAACTACACAAAGTTAAACTACACAAAGTTTAACTACACAAAGTTCTTTCATTTGATGACTCGAGTTTGATAAAGTTCATGTATTACTTGTAGAAGTATGGTTCTAATAGCAAGAATAATGAGAAAGTTTAATAATTTGTATTATTAAACTATGGCATAGTAAAGAAAAATACACACAAACACATATATATATATA
>NW_007729592.1:88277-139825 GCF_000696425.1 Galeopterus variegatus
CTTTTATAACTAATGACCTGCTGCATAGTATACATTCAATACAGGTCTTCTTAATGTAATTAATTAATTTTATGAGTAAACGGCTCCTAATAATTGAGCCTACAGGTTTTAGAGTCAGGTAGACCTATTTTGGGTTTTTTCTCTAACAGTGGGTTCTGGGTAATTCCTATGCTTTTAATTTTTAGCCTCCCTTTCTGAAAAAAAGGAAGAAAAAGTTATTGATAGTGATAAAACCTGCCACAGAGTTGTTTTAGGAGTTAGGGGGGTAAATGCATAAAAATACCTTAGCATATTAACAGACACATATTAAGAATTTAATAAATATTTATATTCTTATTCTTGTTAGCATTTCAAATTTAAAATGTGTCTTTGTAGCCTCCCCTTGAGAAATATCCAATTAAACATCTAAAAAAACAATTAGTCTTCATACTTTGCCTCATCCTGATGCTGGGATACCTCAGGGAGTAGAGACTTAGTTTGGCTGCAGTGCTTGCTGATCTAAATTCCTACATTGGACAGCTGATGACTAACAAGGTGCAGATCCCTCCTTCAGAACTCTCTCACACATGCATGTATAGGGAACTCATTGAAATCTTAAATCAGGATCTCTAGTTTTCATAAAAATACAGAATATGTACAAGAATATACAATACCTTGATCACTCAACTCTTCTCTGAAAAAGCCAGGAATAAAAAACAACGCCAGTAAGTGTGTGCATATCTACTTGGCTTTATCCCTTACAAAGGTACCTTATTATAAATTATCTTCCTCAATCCTCATAGCAATCCTATAAAGCATGTAGGGCATTTGCAGTCCTCTCCAGCAGTTGACAAAACAAATTATTTGTGTATCAGTATATATCAATTGCGTAAAGGAATTTAGAATCCTCATATCCTGGATGAGGAGCCAGAGGGCACCTCCTATTTATAGATGTCGTTTTGCTGGTGTCTCTACCCTTAGGACTCAGATCTTAAATACTTTTTAATTTTTCTAGGAACCCAAAAATACAGAGATAAACTATTTTCTTACCTTTTTAAGTCCGGACTCCAACATTATGAGTTCCACACTCTTGTGCAATTTACTTAACGTTTCTGAGCCTCAATTTCTTTAAATGTATGGTAATAGCTTCCACAGAGAATCACGAGGATTGCAAGTGATAACAGGAAGTGGTGGCTCAGGGAAACTTCCCAAGAACTGTTATGAACATTTGTTTTCTTTTGAAAGGCATCGCTGTATCATGTAAAGAAGACGGACTGACCCAAATGTTTTTTTCCTAACAAGCTCACTAGGCTGATACATCAAGCAAGGTAGCTGGACAGTGAAAGGAGAAGGATTGTGGCAAACGTGTATGTTCACTCTGTAAAAAGTCTTGGTCTCTGAGTCTTTTTCATTTCACCACCACTTTCACTGGTGATTAAGGAGAGAGCAAAGTTTACTTTTAGTTTTTCTTTTACAAATAACAGTAACTACTTATGTGATCTATATGCTGAATATAGGGAAATCTATCAAGAATACTATTAGGAAGAAACTTTTAAAATAATAGAAAATATCTTCAAATTTACAGACTTTACTTATTTTCTATATCTCCTAAACTGTAATCCTTTCTTTCAAAGGATTGATACTCTGCTATGGAAAGTTTAAAGGCAGGTAAAAAAAAAAAAAAAAAAAAACATATTAAATCTTTCCAGCTTAACAATATGACAATGACTCCCACTTGCTGAATTTACTTCTCCATCTTATATCCAACTTGAAATATAAACTCTAAATGACTGAATAAAAAATGATTTAAAATATAAATTGATGAAATTTATTTCCCAGAACCAACAGCATAGTTTATTTTCGTCAGCTGGTATAACATACCAAAAATTTTGATAACATTCTCAGGACCCTAAAACAGCTTTATGCGATAGAACACTGAGCACTTTTATTGGTCATTATCACTGAGGCACTTTGATATCGTCTCATTTTTTAAAACCACTTTGTTGAGGAATGATTGACATACAAAAAGCTGTACGTATTTAATATATACAACTTGATGAATTTGGAGATAAGTGAAAACATTACCAAAATTAATGCCATAAACCTATTCATCTCCTCCAAAAGTTTACTCCTGCTCTCTTCACTTATTGTTTGTTTGTGTGTGTGTGTGTAATAACACTTAACATAAGATTTACCCACCAAGAAAATTTGTAAGTATAGAATACAATATTGTTAACTATAAACACTGAGCTATGCAGTAGATCTCTACAACTTATTCATCTTGCATAACTGAAGCTTTGTACCCTTTGACCAACACCTCCCCCAGCCCCTGGCTGTAAGGAACAAGTCCTGTGGGATTCCCCTTCAACGACTACCAACTTAGGGGAATCCCTGACCCATGTGGGTCTGAGTGTTTGCTGTTATATGATTGCCAATCACACCCACCACACAGAACTTAAAGGAGAGGCTTTTTATTTCAGAAGATGTCAACCAGGAGACAGAGGGTAGAGTCCTAACTGCCTCACCAATCAACTGAGGGCTGGGGTTTACATAGGTAAATGTTTCAGGAAAACAGGATGTAGAGTCTTCAAGCATGATAGACAGCTGCTTTCGATACAATCTTAATCATTAAGATCAAGTTATAAAGGGAAACAAGGTTAGTTCTATGGTGTACACATGAGTGTAGGGGGTTTTCAGCATTTGCACTGGCAATTACCATTTCACTCTCTGCTCCTGTGAGTTTGAATTTCAGATTCCTCATAGGAGAGAGATCATATTATATTTGCCCTGTGTCTGGCTTGTTTCATTTAGCACAATGTCTTTCAGCTTCATTCGTATTGTTACAAACAGAAAAATTTTCTTCTTTTCTAAGGCTGAATAATATTTCATTGTATATACACACCACATGTTCCTTATCCATTCATCTGTTGATAGACATTTAAATTGATTTAATGTGCTGGCTATTGTGAATAATGCTGAAATGAACATGGAAATGCAGGCATCTCTTTGAAATACTGATTTCAACTACTTTGGATATATACCCAGAAAAGGAATTGCTGGGTTGTGTATACAATTTTTAGTTCTTGGAAAAACTTCTAGAATGTTTTCTAAAATGGCTGAAGTAATTTACATTTTCACCAACTGTGTACAGGGTTTCCTTTTCTCCACATCCTTGCCATCATTTATCTTTCATCTTTTTGATAATAACCATTCTAACAGGTGTGAAATGATATCTCATTATGGTTTTAATTCACATTTCTCTGATGATTAGTGATGATGAGCATTTATTAGTGTGCTTGTTGCCCATTTTTATGTCTTCTTTTGAGAAATATCTTCAGGTCCTTTGCCCATTATTTAATTGTGTTATTGGGGGGTTTTTTGCTATTGAATTGTTTGAGTTCCTTATATATTATGAATATTAGCCCATTGTCTGATGTGCAGTTTGCAAACACTTTTTCCCATTCTGTAGGTTGTCTCTTCACTTTGTTGACTGTGTCCTTTGATGTACAGAAACTTTTTAGTTTGATATAGTCCCATTTGTCTGCTTTTGTTTCTGTCGCCTGCGCTTTGGGGGTCACTTTCAAGAAATCATTGACCAGACCAATGTCATGGAGGTTTTCTCCTATGTTTCTTCTACTAGTTTTATAGTAGAAGAAAAGTTAAAAGTCTTACATTTAAGACCTTAATCCATTTTGAGTTGATTCTTGTACATGGAATGAGACAAGGGTCCAATTTCATTCTTCTACCTGTGGATAACTAGTTTTCCCAACACCACTGATTAAAAAGACTGTTCTTTCCCCACTGTGTGTTTTTTGGTCTTTTAATCACCTTGGTTAAATTTACTCTTAAGTATTTTTTGGTTTTGATGCTATCGTAAGTAGAATTGTTTTCTTAATTTCTTTTATGGGTACTTTTTTGTTATTGTGAAGAAATGCTACTGATTTTTGTATGTTGATGTTGTTAGCCCACAGTTGACATCATACTCAACAGTAAAAAGTTGAAGGTTTTTCCTCTAAGATCAGAAACAAGACAAGGATGCCCATTTTCACCACTTCTGTTTAACATAGTACTGAAGTCTTAGCTAGAGCAATTAGGCAAGTAAAAGGAATCAAAGAAATCCATATAGGAGAGGAATAGGCAAAACTGTCTCTGCAGACAACATGATCTTATATATAGAAAGTCCTAAAAAAACTCTTTGAACTTATAAATGAATTCAGTAAAGTTGCAGGATGTTTCATATACTCTATTATTCCGGATATCTTAAGAATGTAAGAATAGTACATTGTTATTGCACTTATCCTACCCTTAAGATGTAAGTTTGTTTAAGAAGAAAATCTCAGGCTGAAGAATGGAGGCACAAGGATCCTCAACACGAGATACTGTCTGCATTAGCTGTAGAGCTGGTCTGAGCTCTAGATTACTATATTCTGGATTCTAAGTTTCTTTACCTGGTTCTTAGAGATACCTTGGAAAACAAGGATCCTCAACACGAGATACTGTCTGCATTAGCTGTAGAGCTGGTCTGAGGTCTAGATTACTATATTCTGGATTCTAAGTTTCTTTACCTGGTTCTTAGAGATACCTTGGAAATTAACTTTCATTCTGATTCTACAACACTGATTCCCAGAAAACAGTGTAGGCTGGTGGATGGATAGATTAACCCTATAGCTGGCTGACATCTTCTTAGCATGATTCCTAAAGATGATTGGGAAATTGAACATGTCCTGGTTCCTATCATTGAATCTGGAATGCAATTGCACTAGCCTGCATTAGCCCAAGGGAGCAGAAGATGATGAATGAGAAAATGTATTAGTAACTGAGTTTACTCTACTGTAAGTGGTAATTACGTCATGAATAGTATAACCTTAGATTTATAAAGTTAGTCCACACCAAATAAGCAAATCCATGAAATAAATCCAGATATAGATGTAGAACTTTCTCAGGTTTATCAAACTAAAACTAGAGATGTAGCATTATTTTTCCACAAGATCAGATGAGACCCCACTGCCTCAGCCAGTATCATCAACAACTCTGTATCTACTAGTGAGATTCTGGACCAGAGTATTTGCACTTGTGTCTATCATGGAGAATATTGCAGGTTTCCCTGAAATGTAAAACCTGACTGTGTGAACTTTCTTCACTGTCCTGTTTTATTAACCCAAACTATAGTTGTGCTTAACTTTTCTGTCAATCTCTTCCAATTATTTTCAATTGAAAATATGATTTCCTTGCACCACCCAGGAGAACATCTCACTAGTGTATCAGAAACATCTTACCAAAAGCAAAACATCCCACTGGTGTACCAGAAATGGATTCTGGAGTTCTCCTAAAACTGCTAAGTCATTTTTTCTGATGCCTTTTATTTTCCAGTGTTGATCATAAGAAGTCCAATGCCATTCTTAATCCTTCTTTTTGGGAGCTTCTATCTTTAATGTTGAGATTCTGAAATTTTAGTGATTTGCCTGGATATCAGTCTATTTATCCACCATGCCAGTCACTTACTGGACCCTTCCAGTATTAAGACTCATGTCCTCTATTCTGGTAACTTTTCTACTATTTCTTTGACATATAGTCTCCCTTTTAATCTATTTTATATTTTAAAACAATAGTTATTCCAATGCTGCCCCTCTTGGATTGATCTCCAATTTGTATGACATTCTACTCCACTGTCCATCTAATTTATCTACTTTTGACAAATGATACTTGATTTATATCTTCCTACACTTTAAAAAAATTTGTGGTACAACAGGAATAATGGTGAATGCCCTTAAAGTCTCAGGTTGCTTAACAATAGGTAGGTTGATAACTTCTCCTCTCAGAAGGGGGAGTCCCCCTACCCCCCATGATGGTCTTATTATAAGAAGAATCCTTCTACAGAAATAATGGGGTAAAAAAAAGTCCAGAATTTAAGAGATATGTGGGAAAGGGTCAGAGTTCTAACATAAGTAGAGTTGGATTCTCAGAAGAAAATGAAAGAGAGGGAATGTGCTAGAAGCATTATTAAAGGTTAATACCTGAGAATGTTTCAAAACTGATGAAAGACACTGTCTCACAGATTCAAAACCTCAGGAAACCCTGAGCAGGATAAAGCAAAAAAAATTTTTTTTAATTTAAAAATCCCAGCATGTAGACATATGAGGGTATTTCAAAAACTTCATGGAACGATTCACATTATCTTTTAATTCAACTTTTCCACAAACATTTTGAAGTGCCCTCGTATTTTCAAACTGTTATAAACCAAAGATCTTTAAAAAAAAATCTTAAATGAGCAAAAGTCATAAAGACATATTACCTTCAAAGGAGCAAGAATAAAATTGGTATTTCTTAACTGAAACTACAAAAACCATCTGACAAGGTAATGACATTTCTTACATTTTGAAAGTAAAATAATTGTCATATTAGAATTCTATATCCTGTAAAAGACATATTACCTTCAAAGGAGCAAGAATAAAATTGGTATTTCTTAACTGAAACTACAAAAACCATCTGACAAGGCAATGACATTTCTTACATTTTGAAAGTAAAATAATTGTCATATTAGAATTCTATATCCTGTAAAAATACCCATCAAAAAATGAAGGTTAAATAAAACATTTTCATACAAACAGAACCCCAGAGAAATGGTCACTTAAATACCTGAACTAAGAGTAAAAATAAATTCCTTAGGCTCAAGGAAAATGATGCTTCCTGTGTCCACAGAACTGGGAAAAGGAAAAATCCCACTGGAAAGGGTGACTGTTGGCACATTGCAATCTTCAGCATGCTATAGATCTGTTTGTTCAGAAATAATATTTGATGCTTTCAAAATGACAGTAGCCTAAGTTGTTAACTCCTTTACATAATTCATGATAGTATATAGTTGGACCATCTTGGGATGTCCCTCCAAAAAGCATTTGGCATAAATGGAGTTCTTTTAGGGTTTTGTTTGTTTGTTTTTGCCATTTATATATGTATTTTATGTATATACATACAGAAAAACAAGCAAACCCAGAATAGTCCTTAAGCATATAAGTTAAACACAAGTTCTGATTGAGTAATGACTATGGAAATTTCCTCCAACATTTAGAATGGTATTCTCTAATGCAGAGGAAATAATATACCATTGTATCAAATGTTCTTTTCTGATAAAGGAGGCAACTACAGAAAGCTTTTCTTTATTTGTTGAAAGTAACCAGTGCTATTGATGCAAAAGCACTCAACATCTCCCCCAATACTACTTTCAAATGAACATATCAAACTTGGTATTCATTAGAATGTAGTTATTTCTTCACACTAGTAAACCAAAAACTAAGACCTAGACTTTATATACATATAAATATATATAAAAAGCAATGCAAACAATTATTGAGCTTCATCTTCTCAACAAGAGTGCCAAGTTAGTCTCTCTTCAAAAAAAGCAATTACAATTTGAGGACACTTCATATTTGCCTCTTTTGCCAGCACCAAGTATGCCTCATCTGAATCTTTCCATTTCATGAGAAACATCAATTCTCCACTGCTGTCTGTGGCACCAATTATTCTTTCGGGATCAAGGCCTCTGGCAATGCCTCTTGGTTTGTCAGCAGCATCTCTTTTCTTCTTTGATTTGCTATCATCCAATTCACTGTCAGATAAAGATTTTCTTTTTGTACGATCTTTTTATTTACCAGCTTTTTGAAAATGAAGAAATACCTCTGTTAACTCTGGACAATCTAAATTTTTTTCTGCATCTGTAAATTGTCAGCATCTGTAAATCCCTTCCACTTGAGGAAATACTCCACCTTCCCATTCACTACATGTCAGCCCAGTACTTTTTCCACCACAAATTCTTCAGGCTCCGCCTCTTCAACTTTTTTACTTTTTCCATTCTGTTTCTTTCCCATTTTTTGCGGACCCAGTGTCCACACACATGTTCCTTTAGATGCTGCTTTCCTCATTCTTGTAGAATATAAAATCCGATTCATCCCTAAGACATTGATCTTAGCTTCAGGCTTTCCTACTTGCCATTTACAGACTGGCCATTCCAATGGCCCTTGGTATTATTGTTAGCAATTATTGTTTTGTCCATCGTATATTGAAAGTGACCATTTTTAATTCTCTTAGTACATTGTATCAAATGTTCTTTTCTGATAAAGGAGGCAACTACAGAAAGCTTTTCTTTATTTGTTGAAAGTAACCAGTGCTATTGATGCAAAAGCACTCAACATCTCCCCCAATACTACTTTCAAATGAACATATCAAACTTGGTATTCATTAGAATGTAGTTATTTCTTCACACTAGTAAACCAAAAACTAAGACCTAGACTTTATATACATATAAATATATATAAAAAGCAATGCAAACAATTATTGAGCTTCATCTTCTCAACAAGAGTGCCAAGTTAGTCTCTCTTCAAAAAAAGCAATTACAATTTGAGGACACTTCATATTTGCCTCTTTTGCCAGCACCAAGTATGCCTCATCTGAATCTTTCCATTTCATGAGAAACATCAATTCTCCACTGCTGTCTGTGGCACCAATTATTCTTTCGGGATCAAGGCCTCTGGCAATGCCTCTTGGTTTGTCAGCAGCATCTCTTTTCTTCTTTGATTTGCTATCATCCAATTCACTGTCAGATAAAGATTTTCTTTTTGTACGATCTTTTTATTTACCAGCTTTTTGAAAATGAAGAAATACCTCTGTTAACTCTGGACAATCTAAATTTTTTTCTGGTTCTGAAGTATTGTCAGCATCTGTAAATCCCTTCCACTTGAGGAAATACTCCACCTTCCCATTCACTACATGTCAGCCCAGTACTTTTTCCACCACAAATTCTTCAGGCTCCGCCTCTTCAACTTTTTTACTTTTTCCATTCTGTTTCTTTCCCATTTTTTGCTAAAACAAAAGAGAAATTACAAAATATATTCTTTTTTGAACTTGTGAAGAGCTATTATTCACCACCTCTGAGCTGCTCTGGGTCGTGGGTCGGCATAAATGAAGTTGACTGTCACGTGCTTTATTTGAACCAAAGTCTTCATTACTGAAATGGGGATGCATCCTGCTTATAAAAATCATCTGAACTGCTGTCCCCACCCCCTCACTTCTCCTCCATGTCGCTCTCTGTTTCTCTGTACTGTCCCTCTTTTCCACAGAAGTTGAAGAGGGTTCATGCCAATGCCTGCCAAAGATGTTGTTTCTGTATGGACACTGCCAGTGCCTCTGTAGTAGTGACCCCCAGTATGGGAGGAGTTGAGCTCTCATCCAGGTTCTACTATGTCCTCTGGTATGTGACATCTGGAAAATCACTTCACTTCCTGAGCTTCCAATTTCCACCCCTGTAAAATGAGGGTAAGAAAAGTAGGTACAGCACAAGACTGTTGTAAAGCACAGAGAAAGGATTTGGTCTTCAAACACCTCAGATTTGGGGGTTCCAGATTCTGGGCATTCATCTCTCTCACAGTTCAGGGATTCCCACAGAAACAAGAAAGAGAATTGTCTTGTGTGAGGCTCACACACATATACGCACACATACACACACCCATCAAAGTGGTTGATTATGGAAATAAAAAGAAGATCATATTCAGGGTGTATGACAGCACTTGGGTCCTGGGGAACTTCGAAAGCATGCCAAAGAACTTCTCAGGGCTTTCAAATAGCTTCCAGGATGGAATGGGATGGAATGGGAATGAATTGCTGCATTGTATCTGAAAAAAGAAAAGTGGATGGAAATCAGATGTTCACTGGTGACCACACAGCTGCACAATCACATTAGCTATCACTACAAATAGCTTGACTTGCATGGGATTTTCATTAGAAGAGAAAGTTGAGAGCTGTGGGAATGCCACATATATTACACTGTAGAAGGGGTCAGTCCTGTCCCTTATGAGGAAAGAGCTTTGTATGGTCTCCGTAATAAAGTGGGGCTTCTCTGGGACCCAGTGTCCACACACATGTTCCTTTAGATGCTGCTTTCCTCATTCTTGTAGAATATAAAATCCGATTCATCCCTAAGACATTGATCTTAGCTTCAGGCTTTCCTACTTGCCATTTACAGACTGGCCATTCCAATGGCCCTTGGTATTATTGTTAGCAATTATTGTTTTGTCCATCGTATATTGAAAGTGACCATTTTTAATTCTCTTAGTACTGTTAACGTTTCATGTATTTCTAAATATTCTTTCACCCTGGAATAGATGCATTAGAGAAATGGTAATTATTCTTTTGCACTATTTTCATTAACACATATTTATTGGATACTCTCTCTGAGCTGAGAACTGCCTGCACCGGACCGGGACAGGCAACGGGATCGCAACCCTCGGTATTGCTCCCGCACCTCACTCAGCCAGCGAGCGGGAACCGGTCTGTATGTGGGATCCGAACCCTCAGCGGGAGCGCCACCACGCTCCCAAGTGGTGCACTGTAGCAGTGCGCCACCGGGCCGGCCCGGTACTGAACTTTAGAGTGACCCCTAAACTTACCTCGGGATAACTGATCAAAGTTCAGGTATGATGACTTTAAAGTTCCTGTTCTTAGACAATAAGGCTCCATCTAGCTGTAAAGACTAGATATATTTATGTAATGCTAATAGTATATAAGACAAGGTGTGAAGGACTTGAGAAGCTAGAACCATGAGTAAAATGAAGATTTGTCAAATAGGCTGAGGACAGATATGATGTCTTTCCTTTTTCTTCCCTAGTAACTATCATAGAACTGTCACATAGTTGGCACCTACTAAAAATTGCATGAATGCATCAATCTGTGGGCTTGAAGGATCTTAATATTGTATGAGATAATAAAAGACAATGTATAACCATGATGGAAGTCAGATATATTATGGATAACTGCTATAAATGACATAAGAAAAGTAAAATGTGCTATTCAAGGGGAGAGCCATCAAAGTTGAAGCTATTCATAACACCTTTAAATGAGGGAACAGGTAGGAGTGGAATGAAGCTTGGACCTAGCTACAGAAGCTGTCTTCCGGAATGCAGCTTACAATTCCAGTTTATTTTCCAAGGCATGTAATACACACACTATCATAAATTTGGAAAAAACTGGGAATATAAGTTCTAACTACTATCATAAATTTAGAAAAAACTGGGAATACAAGTTCTAACTACTATCCCTGCACACTTTCTCCTATGGTGAGGTCTGCTAGACAGGAGATTTACTTTCCAACTGAATCATACCATGATTTGTCCTTCTGATCTCACCTGACTCAAAATACTTGCTTGAACAATTCCTGACTATCTGTGGTAAGTCTCTAAGAAATCTCAGAGAGGTGAGTTCTAAATCTTAACCAATGAGGGTATTGAGTGATGTCATATATATCTGTATATGTATCAGAATTCAAAAGAGCCCCCAAATGACTAACAAAATCCAGGTATTGCTAGCGTTGGTTTAAAACTTTCTTTTATGTATTCTATAGTTCTATACATCTATCATTTTGAAACTACTCATGAATTGAAGATATTTTTGTCCCCATCTACAACAGCTGCCCTTCAGTAACTCATAAACCATTTACCCTTTAATCCTAATTTGGGATCCCCAACCCAACTCAATCCAACTCTTTTATACTAAGGGGCCTATTTGTGACCATGATGTTAGGGAAAGACTCAGGTAGCAACCACTCACTCTTCTCTATCCAATCTCCAGAATTTACTTTTATGTCAAATAGCTAGTATAGGAACAAAGACTAATGGTGATTAAAGGCTTCCTTCAGCCATGGAAAGAGGAGCTATGATGAGGACCAACTGCCCAGTGATGATATGCTGGGATCATAAACCTACTGTCCTGAAGGCAAGATGGGCCGAGCTTTTCAACTAGCATGTGGAGTGAGGATGGAAGCAAACAAACAAAAGAAGAGCGATATAAATGATTAGCCTCAGAAGACAGAATGCCAAGTGACAAACGATAACTCCCCACATGGTCATACATTTGAGTGAGACTGTGAAAACCTTCTGCACCTAATCTTCTGAGGCAATGGAGGCCTTAGCTTTTATGAAATAAACCACAATCAGTTACGGTATATATACTTGGGAATAAAATATATCTCATATTCAAGGAAGTTCTAGACTAGTTTTAAATCTTAGAATGCACCTGGGTATCTTCACCATTGACTGGCCTTTTCCACACGCCATCCGAATAGTCTCAGGGCCCTTACACCAAAATGGCATTCTCCATCCTCTGCATTTAATTTTTTTTTTTATTTTGTCAATATACAATGTAGTTAGTTATTGTGTCCCATCACCGAAACCTCCCTCCCTCCTCCCTCTCCCCCTGAGACCACCTGCATTCACATCACACAGCTTAACTATTGGGATTGAGATCTGAAGCCACTTGTGTCAACATGACTATCTTATTTATTTCAGGATATTCTTGGCCAGATTCTAAAGCTTTAAATCAATAAATAACTTTACTATTGGCTCCAGGAATTTCCTAAAAACCAATACATTTGAACAAATAGTTTGCTCATCCGGATAAACATCCCTGCTCTAGGAACAGTGAATGTGTTGCTCACTTGGCGAAACAGCTCATTAATTAAACTGTTTAATAATCAAAAATCCCTTCATAACTCTTGACTCACTGTGTCCACCAAACCAAAAATACTGCATCATGGACTTTACCCAATCCAATCAGATATGCTTATTTAAAAATCCTGCCTTAAAGCACTTAGTACCAGAGCCCAAATTCCAGCAGATATCTACCACTGACCTCTCCTTTCTGAAACAATAGTAAGTCTGTCAAGGTGGTGCTTTTCCTTACTGCAGTAGGTTTAATGAACTTAGCCATTTGAATAAAACGTTATCCTTTTGAGGAGCTGATTGACAATCCTTCCTGCCTATATCAATCTGTCACCTGCAATATCCCCTCACTCCTGACGTGTAAAGGAATAAACCCCATTAATCATGGTGAGAATACATAAAAGCAGTCTACTTAGGAATTGTGTGTGGAAAACTTACTATACCTTCAGGCATTTCAAACTAGCTCGACAAAAACAAGGTCATCCATATTTTTTATATATGTATATATAAAACATATATATACATATACACACACACACATACAAGGATATATATGTATTCATGAAACATCAAATATCTTTAAATTTTGACTGTGGTCAGATTTTCTGATTTATATATCAGATTTTTCTAGTAAGAAGTAATAATGTCTAAAGAGTCAGAGAAGAGAGATATTCCAAGCACAACTTTGTAACATACATTTTGTTGTTTCAAATAGCTCCTCAACCTTCATTCCCACCCCCCTCAATTCCCCTCCTTCTCTTGGTAAATGACTTAATTGACATTCAGGTGTCTAGCAATGCTGCCCTTGTTACTCTGGGAGGTCGAATCTATCATGTTGTCTGTTTTATCAGCCAGAAAATTTTCTTGTTTTCCTTCTGTCCTTCTTTCTTTCCTCTGTTTGATTTGCCTCTTCTATTGCTTGCAATATATAAATAGTTTTAATGATGCTATGTTAGTCTGTATTAGTGATTACTTAGAGTTGTTTTATAAAATATACAGCACTGTAAATAGTACATTGACGCACTTTAAAATTTTTTCTGCTCATTTATTTTTGTGCCACTTGGGCTCACCATCCGCTACTACCTATGATCCTGGTATTTATTCCCATGTTCTGAGTCTTCTTAAGAGTTTTTATTTTTGACTGATTGATTGATTCCTTTTGTAAGTCTTCCTACCTCACCAAAACTATTTTTTAATTGTGGTTGTTCAGAAGAATGACTCACAAAACATCCTAGCATTACAATTTCTGCTTGCTTTCTGATGTTTTAAGATGCAGGTTTTACTATTATTCAGGTACAGTGAGGCCGATGGATAATGAGATGATTGCCATTAAAAATATAGTCTGTTACAGTTCTCCATAGGAGGGGTGTACCGTGCCACTCAGAGACACACATGGAAGCACCAGAATTGGTCAAGAGGCAGAATGAGTGAGGGGAAAGCACGGCAGGAGCCTTTACTGTAGTTTCCATTGGAAAGGCAAGACAAGGCTAAATTGGCTTAGGATTGGCTAGTTTGAACAATTTCAGCAGACGCTGGAGTGTAGGACCTATCTCTGATTTTCTCATACCTGGTTTTGGGATGATTAGGGCAGAGTAATATTGCCATCTACAGTATCAGAGCCAGATAGAGAAGGTGGTTTAAAGTATGGGCACTGGAGTTTTTTAGTTTGCATATGAAAGTTTACTATATTTAAGAATTGGCTAGCCCCAGCAGGGGGAGCCTCTCCCCAGTACGTGAGACCCCAGGGGCCACAGCATCAAGAATGCAGAAAATAAGAATATATAATTGACATGCAATACATATGTTATATTGAGTCACAACTTACACTATAATACATTTTTTATATTTGCATACACCCATGTAATCAGCACCCAGATCAACACTAACACATTGCCATTACTCCAGAAGCTTCCACTGAGTGCTTTCCCGTTAATACCTACTCCCCCCAGCAAAGTAAGCTTTATTGTGACTTCTTGCACCATGGCCTAGATTTGCTTGATCTTGAAATTTATATAAATGGAGTTGTACTTTATGAATGCTCTCTGTCTTTCGTTCTACATTATCTTTTTAGGATTCATCCATGTGATTGCACTTAGAATTTGTTATTTTTCTATTGCTGTGGAATATTCCTAAATGAATATTTTACAACATATTTATCCACTCTAACAATTTGTTGCCATGAATATTTTTGTACATATTTCTCATGGATGTATGCACTCATTTCTCTTGGGTATGTACTATGAGTGGAATTGCTGAATCATAGGGTTGGTATATCTCTAGTTTTAGTGGATACTGCCAAAAATGTTTTCAAAATAGTTAAAACAATTAACCATCCCACCAACAATGTACGAGAATTTCCATTACTCTATACTCTTGCCAAAATTTGTAATTGACACTCTTTTTAAACTTAACTATGCTGGTGGTTATGTCCTAGTCTTCAATCATGGTTTTAATTTCCATTTTCCTGTTGAACAATAGTGTTGAGCATCTTTACATATGCTTGCAATAAATATACTTGCTTTTACATATACCTCTCAAGACTTTTGTTATTTTTGAAATAGAATTCTCTATACTTTTCTTACTTGAGTTGTAGATTGTTTTAATCTACTCTGTACATGAGTTCTTTGTCAGATAAATATTTTGAAAATATTTCCTTCAGACTGTGGTTTTATTTTTGCCTCTCGAGGTCTTTTGATAAGAAGGAGACCAATTTATCATTTTTTTTACTTTTATTGTTAGCATTTTTTGAATCCTGTTAAAAAATCTTCACCAATGCCAGGGTCATATAGGTATTATCCTGTCTTCTTCCAAAATCTTTATTGTTTCAACTTTCAGATACAGGTCTGTAATTCCCGTTATATTTATTTTCATGAATTATGTGAGCTAAAATCCTCAATATCACTAAAATTTCCCTGCTTATGCTTGCCATGCAAATGAACAATACCTTCTTAACTAATATATGTCATAAAGCTAGACTGTGAACCCACTTGTGTCAGCATAGCTCTAATAGCATCAACGAGTAGTGGAAGCCAGGTAGAATTTTATTTTGTTTTATTTTTTTTAGCGGACATCAAAAATTTATTTTTATTCACTAGTCTCTACAATCTGATATTTTACAAATAATTTTTTATTTAAAGTCAAAGGACAAATTGATTATTAAAAAATAATCTGGTTTTAATGATAACACATGAATCAGTACTGGTGATATTAGTTATGGCAGCACCTTTTTAACATGACGTCTAGCCGAAAACAAATATAACTGTGTGTCTAAAAATTATTTTAGCATATTTGTGTTTCTGCTTTCAAACCAAGTGAAAAGGTAATGCTTACTTTTGGCAGGGATAGGAGGATAAAATAAAGTGCAATTAAAGTGTCAAATCTCATTGATAATTCCAAATACCAATATATCATTAACAAATTGTATGAACTAAATCATTGATGCCACTCTGATATCTACCTAGTACTCTATACATGTATCTAGAAGATCAGGGCTTCGGTATTTGTTAAGCTAATATATTTATTTTTATTTTAATTTATAGTATAGCTGATGTTCATGTCCCTTTTCCCATTCCTCTCCCCCCCTCACTCTCCCCCATCACACCCATCAACATCATATCTGTTCACTTGTCTTAACAAGTTTAAGGAATTGTTGTAATTGTTGTCTTCTTCCCCACCTCCCCTCACCTGCCCTTTGTTTGTATATTTATTTATTTACTTACTTACTTATTTTTAGCTCCCACAAATAAGTGAGAACATGTGGTATTTCTCTTTCTGTGCCTGACTTATTTCACTTAATATATTTTTTCTAAGTCCATACATGTTGCTGTGAATGGTAGTATTTCATTCTTTTTTATAGCAGAATAGTATTCCATTGTGTATATATACAACAGTTTCCATATCCACTCATCTGATGATGGACATTTGGGCTGGTTCCAACTCTTGGCTATTGTAAATAGTGCTGCAATAAACATTGGAGTGCAGTTATCCCTTCAACATGATGATTTCCATTCCTTTGGGTATATTCCCAGCAGTGGAATCACTGGATCATATGGTAGATCTATCTGTAACTGTTTGAGGAACCTCCATATCATTTTCTATAAAGGTTGCACCATTTTGCAGTCCCACCAACAGTGAAAGAGGGTTTGTTTTTCTCTCTGCAACCTCACCAGCATTTATAATTCTCAGTCTTTTGGATATTAGCAATCCTAACTGGAGTGAGATGGTATCTCAGGGTGGTTTTGATTTGCATTTCCCAAATGCTGAGTGATGTTCAGAATTTTTTCAAGTGTCTGCTGGCCATTCATATATCTTCCTTTGAGAAATGCCTATTCAGCTCCTTTGACCATTTTTTAATTGGGTTACTTGTTTTTTGCTGTAAAGTTGTTTGAGTTCCTTGTAAGTTCTGGATATTAATCTTTGGTCAGATGTATATTTTTCAAATATTTTCTCTCACTCTGTTGGTTGTCTTTTCACTCTGTTGATTGCTTCTTTTGCTTTGCAGAAGCTTCTTAGTTTGATATAACCCCATTTGTTTATTTTTCCTTTGGTTGCCTGTGCTTTTGGGGTCATATTCAGGAAGTCTGTACCTGCTCCTACTTACTGGAATATGTCCCCTATGTTTTCTTTAAGGAGTTTTATTGTTTCTGGGTGTATATTTAATTCTTTAATCCATTTTGAGTTGATTTTGGTATATGGTGAGAGGTACAAGTCTAGTTTCATCCTCCTACATATGAATATACAGTTTTCCCAGCACCATTGCTGAAGAGGCAGTCTCTTCCCCAGTTTGTAGAATTGGGGCCTTTGTCAAAGATGGCCATAGGTGTATGGGTTGATTTCCGGATTGTCTATTCTATTCCATCGATCTGTAAGTCCGTTTTTATGCCAGTACCATGCTGTTTTGTTTATTATAGCTTTGTAGAATAGTTTAAACTCAGGTTATGCCTCCAGCTTTATTTTTATGCTAAGAGTTGTTTTCACTCTTTGTGGTCTTTTGTTTTTCCATATAAATATTAAAATAGTTTTTTCCATTTCAGAGAAAAATGTCATTGGAATTTTGATGGGGATTGCATTGAATCCATAGATCACTTTGAGTAGTATGGACATTTTCACAATGTTAGTTCTTCCAATCCAAGAGCATGGGATATCTTTGCATCTTTTTGTGTCCTCTTTAATTTCTCTCAACAGTGGTTTGTTGTTCTCATTGAAGAAATTTTTCACCTCCTTCATTAACTTTATTACTAAGTATTTTATTTTATTTTTTTTGGTGGCTATTGTAAATGGGCTAGCTTTCTTGATTTCTTTTTCTGCATGTTCACTGTTGGAGTATAGAATTGCTACTAATTTTTTCATGTTGATTTTGTATCCTGCAACTTTGCTGAAATCATTTATCAACTCAAAGAGTTTTTTTGTAGAGACCTTAGGCTATTCAATACATAGGATCATATCATGTGCAAACAAGGACAGTTTAACTTTATCTTTTCCCATCTGAATGCCCTTAATTTCCTTCTCTTCTCTGATTGCTCTGGCTAGTACTTCCAATACTATATTGATTAGGAGTGGTGAAAGTGGGCATCCTTGTCTAGTTCTTGTTCTTAAGGTAAATGCTTTCAACTTTTTCCTGTTCAGGATGATATTGGCAGCGGGCTTATCATATATGGCATTAATTGTGTTGAGATACTTTCCATCTATACCTAATTTGTAGAGAGTCTTTATCATGAATGAATGGTGAATTTTGTCAAATGCTTTTTCAGCATCTATACAGATGATCATATGGTCTTTGTCTTTGATTTTATTGACGTGGTGTATCACGTTTATTGATTTGCATATGTTGTACCAAACTTGCATCTGTGCAATGAATCCCACTTGATCATGGTGTGCAATTTTCTGTATATGTTGCTGTATTCTGTTAGCTAGTATTTTATTGAGGATTTTTGCATCTATATTCATCAAGGATATTGGCCTGTAGTTTTCTTTTTGTATTGAATGTTTGTCTGGTTTTGATATCAGGGTGATGTTTGCTGCATAGAATGAGAACATGGCCACTGTTTCAATCCTTCGGAATAATTTGTAGAGAATTGGTATCAATTCCTCTTTGAAGGTTTGGTAGAATTCTGCAGTGAACCCATACAGTCCTTGGCTTTTCTTTGTTGGGAGACTTCTTTCTTTGTTGGGAACAGCTTCAATCTCTTTTATTGCTATTGGTCTGTTCAGATTTTCTCTATCTTCTTGGCTCAGTTTTGGTAGTTTGTGTGTGTCCAGAAATTTATCCATTTCATCCAGATTTTCAAATTTGTTAGCATATAGTTGTTTAAAGTAGTCTCTAATGATTTCTTGTATTTCTGAGGTGTCAGTTGTAATATTGCCTTTTTCCTTTATAATTTTTGTTATTTAGGTCTTCTCTATTCTTTTATTAGTTAATCTTGCTAAAGGTTTGTTAATTTTATTTATATTTTCAAAAAAACAACTTTTTGTTTCATTGATCTTTTGGATTATTTTGGGGGCTCCTATTTCATTTAGTTCTGCCCTGATCTTGACTAATTCTGTTCTAATCTTAATTTCTTTCTGTCTGCTAACTTTGGGTTTATATTGTTCTTGTTTTTCTAGATCTTTAACATGAGGTGTTAAATTGTTTACTTGCCATCTTTCCATTCTTCTGAAGTAAGCATTTAATGTGATAAATTTCCCCCTTAGTACTGCTTTTGAAGTATCCCACAGGTTTGGGTATGATGTATCATTATTTTAATTAGTTTTAATAATTTTTTTGATTTCCTGTTTAATTTCTTCTTGACCCATATGTCATTAAGTAGAATGTTGTTTAATTTCCATATGTTTGTATACATTCCAGAGTTTCGTTTGTTATTGATTTCTAATTTTAATCCATTGTGATCTGAAAAAATACATGGGATAATTCCAATTTTTTTGAATTTGTTGAGACTTGATTTGTGACCTAACACGTGATCTATTCTGGAGAATGTTCCATGTGCTGATGAGAAGAATGAATATTCTGAGGTTGCTGGATGGAATGTTCTGTAGATATCTGCCAAGTCCAATTGGTCTAAAGTGTTATTTAGATCTTGTGTTTCTCTGTTGATTCTTTGCCTAGATGATCTTTCCAATACTGAGAGTGGTGTGTTCAGGTCCTCTTCTATTATGGTATTAGTGTTTATCTCATTCTTTAGGTCTAATAGTGTTTGCTTTATAAGTCTGGTTGCTCTGACATTGGGTGCATATAATTTATGATTGTTATGTCTTCTTGATGGATAGATCCTTTTATCATTATATAGTGGCCTTCTTTATCTCTTTTTGCAGTTTTGGGTTTAAAGTCTATTTTATCTAATATAAGAATAGCTACTCCAGCTCGTTTTTCATTTCTATTTGCATGGTATGTCTTTTTCCATCCTTTCACTCTTAGTCTATGTGAGTCTTTACATGTGAGGTGAGTCTCTTGAAGGCAGCATATAGTTGGGTCCACCTTTTTAATCCAGTGAGTCAGTCTGTGTCTTTTGAGTGGGAAATTCAATCCTCTTACATTAAGAATTGTTACTGAAAGGTGTTGATTTACTCCTAGCCTTTTATTGATTTTTGTTTGGATGTCTTAAGTATTTTTTGTTCCTTTCTTTCTCACTTACTGTTTGTCTTCTGTATTTGTTGGTTTCTTGAGGTAGTATATAAACTTTTTTTTTTCTCTTTATTCTTAGCATTTTTATTTTACTAGTGGGTTTTGTCCTTTCTTGAGTATTTATGGCAGTGGTGGTTGTTTTTCAGGTACCAATGCCAATACTCCTTTGAGAATTTCTTATACGGCTGGCCGTGTGGTAGTGAACTCCTGCAGTTTTTGTGTATCTGAGAAATATACTATTTGTCCTTCATTTTGGAAGGATATTCTTTCCAGGTAAAGTATTCTTGGCTGGCAATTATGCCTTTTAGTATTTTGAATATACCACCCCATTCTTTTCTGGCATTTAGGGTTTCTGATGAAAAGTCTGATGTTAGTCTGATTGGGGAGCCCTTATAGGTGACTTGATACATCTCTCTTGCAGCTTTTAAGATTCTCTCTTTGTCTTTGAGTTTTGCCAATTTGACTATAACATGTCTTGGAGAGGATCTTTTTGTGTTGAATATATTTGGGGATCTTTGAGCCTCCTGAATCTGAGGATCTGTGTCTCTCCCCATACCTGGGAAGTTTTCTGCCATTATTACATTGAATTTTCTTTCAACACCATTTCCTTTTTCCTCCCCTTCTTGAATACCCATGATTTGGATATTTGAGCATTTACAGTTGTTTGTTATCTCTCTTAGATTTTCCTCAATTTTTTTTAATTCTTTTTTTTTTTTTTTTTTGTCTGACACTGTTATTTCAAACAGCCCATCTTCAAGGTCAGAAATTCTCTCTTCTACTTGTTCTAGCCTGCTGGTTAAACTCTATGTTGTGTTTTTTATTTTGTTGAATGGATTCTTCAGCTCTACAAGCTCTGCTACATTCTTTTTCAGGGCGTTAATTACTTTGTATATTTCTTTTTTCAGGTCCTGTATACTTTTTCTCATTTTACTGTGTTGTCTAACTGAGTTTTCTTATATCTCATTTAGTTCCCTTAGAATTGTTGCTCTAAATTCTTTGTCAGTCATTTCAAGGACTTCATGTTCTATAGGATCTAGAGCTTGAGAGTTATAATTATCCTTTGGTGGTAGTGTACTCTCTTGATTTTTCATATTTCTGGTATCTTTCCTTTGGTGTTTAGTCATTGTGGCAGGGGATTTCACCATCCACTCTTTGGACCCCAGTGTCTGGCTAGGATCCTGCAGGGACTGTCAATTTGGCATGGCTGCCTTGGTGCCTGTGGGCTAGAGGCTTGGGCCTCTCTGCGTTATGGGGACTGGCCTGGGATGGCAGTCCTGCAGTGGCACCTACCTACTCTGGTGCGGGTGGCTTGGGGCCCTACGGGCCTGGAAGCTCTCTGGCCTCTCTGGGCAGCCTGGGCTGGGAGTACTGAGAATTTTATAATCATAACTTATATGTGCAATTCAGAAAAAACATAACAAACACACTCATGAAAATGAAGCCAACACAATCTAAACTTCTGAGGCTTTAGATAAGCTGAGACACCTAAACTACCAAATATAAACCCTACTCCTTCTTAAAGGTTCCTTTTGAAGTTCCTTAATGTAGTTGCCTACATTAAGTTGAGGTTTTGGGGTTTTTTTGTTTTTATTTTTTTACAGCATTTGTTTATAAACAAAGTGCTATGTAAACCCCAAATTGATATATGTTCCTTGACACAGTCAACAATGAATGATGTATCCCATTTGATTTATGCTATTTATGCCAAACAGTCACACAAAGGTTCCCACTAAACTATAATGAGACAAACTTTGGAAAATCTGTCTAAATTGCATTTTAGCATCTAAAAAACTACAAAGGTAAGATCATGTAAATGGAAGAGAATGCAGTTTTTTGTTTTTTGTTTTTTGTTTTTTGTTTTTTTTCATTAGGAAACTCCAGATTTATCCAGTCATCTGAAATAGAAGTTGATTCTTATGGTAAGTTCTGCCTGAAATTCAGAGGTGGATAATTTGGTTTGAATTCTGTTATAAGACAGAGCCTTTGAAAGAACAAAATGCAATGGATGAGAAAAAATATAATAACTTCAAAAGAAATTTCACACTGTGGCTGTTTAATCATACTCCTTCATTCTTTAGTAAATATATATTGAACACCTAGTTTTCACTTTAGGACTATAAATTTGAACAAGAAAGGGATGGCCCTGGCCTTCTTGGAGCTTCTATGGCAATATGGTAAATAGATTAAGACACAGATTACGAAAAACAAAAAATTGCAAGTTATAATGAGCAAAATGAAGAAGAGAAAATGCTAAGACAAAGAAGAAAGGGGCCAGGCAAAGCTCCAGATGATAATAGATGATCAAAGAGAGCCTCTGCAAGGAAGTGTAGAATGTCCAGAGAAACATTAAACCAGCCCTACAAACCACCTAAACAACCTCACATGCGAATCACTCACTAAGACAACAGTGAGAGACTTAATTTGCTTATTTAACTGATTTTGAAAATGAAAGAGAGAAGAAAAGAAGATACTAGTAGATTTTCCAGACACAGTGAGTAAAAGACCAAGGTGACCTCAGACAGTAGTTCTCAACAGGGAGATCCATAAAAACCAGTATCACCAAGAGCCCTCTAAGCCTGCTTGTGCCTACTAACATTAATGTGTAAAATATAACACATTCCTAGAGGGCAACAGAGACCCAGCCCACAGCGTGAAAGAAAATATCCAGGGAACCAGAGAGAGTTTGGGGCCTTGCAGACTTTGATCTGGCTGACTGGAATCGTGGGACATAAAGCATTCCAATTTTGCTCTATTCCCTCTGGCTGAAGTTTATTTTAGCCCTTGCTACTGATTCGGTTCATTATTTTTAATGGTGTTCCATGCAAGAGTACAACATATTCCTCAAACAGACAGAGCCTTGGTTTACTCCCACAGAATAATTCCATTTTTTTCAGGTGATTCTGAAACATTCTCGATTGATATAAAAAAGTTTTAATATTTGTCACTCTGTATTATCATCTAGACAGTTCATATTTAGAGTGTGTAGGCATTTTCCTCTAGCAGAGAAAACATCAATTTTTTTCTTTCTCTTGTATTAGGTCCAAGATAGGAAAATAAACACTTCTAAGGAATATTTTTTATCTCCTTCAATTCTTTTTCTGTGAATATTCTGAGCCTCTTCTCTCACAATTAAATAGAAAACACAGCACAAGTATATTCTGTAAAGTCTCTGAATTCTTTTTACCAAGCATTCTCTGAACATGGAAAGTTTCAGAAAGTTGAGATATATAAATTAGAATGTCTGGCAACCAGATCATGTGCCCCTATGATCAAAACGCGACTAAACTTTTATAGAACCTTTTTTGGTGAAATGGCATCTCAGTGTCTGATATCCAGCTGTAAAGATAGGAAGAATGCCACATGTTTTTCTTTTCCCATTTCCTTCCTCAAGGGTTAACATTAGAAGAAACATTATTAAATAGATACTGTTCTTTTAGGAATGATACACTCAGCAAAGACTTAAAGTTACTCCTAGAAAATGAAAAATAAGTGTCTCTAAGAATGCAAGAAGAGGTATTGCAAAATATGTTTACACCAGCATATTAAATTGCTTCATTCTCTTCTGGTTGAAGATTAGATATATAGATAAATAGATACTAGATAGATAGGTAGACTTCTATCTCTATAAATATATCTGTATTTACATCAATAGATAGATAGACAGACACATAGACACATAGAGTTGTGGGCTAAACTGTGCCCCCCTCCTCCATATATATGTCGAAATCCTAATCCCCTGTATCTCAGAATATGACTGGATCTGTAGAGAGGATCATTAAAGAGGTAGTCAAGGTTAGATGAGGTCACTGGGATGGGCCCCAATCCTATACAACCAGTGTCCTTATAAGAAGAGGAGATTAAGACACAAACAAGAACAGAGGAAAGACCTCATGAAGACAGGGAGAAGACAGCCATCTAAAAGCCAAGAAGAGGGGCCTCAGAAAAAACCTGTCAGCACCTTGATCTCAAACTTCTATCTCCCAGAACTGTGAGAAAATAAGTTTCTGTTGTTTAAGCCACCAGTCTAGGGTGCTTGTTATGGCAGCCCTAGCAAACTAACATGGGTGTGTGTGCGTGCGTGTGTGTGTGTGTGTGTGTGTGTGTGTGTGTGTGCGTGTACAAATCTTTAATAGGAATGCAACCTAAACAATATCCACAAATATCTTTTTTTGATGGTGGTGTTAGATGCGCAAAACCTATGGGAGATATCAATTATGCTTATGACAAATCCCTGTTACAGCATACATGACTGCTACTATGGAATTCTGAATATATATATGTATTTTTTTAAATGACACTTTCATAGTATTCCAGTCACTAGTATTTTGTAACAAACTACTATTAAACTTATGTCATAAACAACCAATTTTTGTTCATATATTTTGTGGGTCAGGAATCTGACAAGGAATAGCAGGGATGGTTTGTCTCTGTTCCATAATGTATAATGTCTGGGGTCTCAGCTAGGAGGAATGAAATAGATGTAAATGACTCCAAGAGATGGAAACCAGAATAGTCAAGACTAAAAAATGACTTCTTCACCCACATATCTGGCATCCGGCAGAGGTAACATGAAAATTCATCTTAGCTGAGAGTATTGACACACAACCCCTCCATGCAACATAGGCTACTCACACCGTGACAGCTGGTTTCCATGAGACAGCATCTTAAGAGGGAATGTTCTAAGAGAACCTTACAGAAGCTGCAAAGCCCTTTCCTCAGAAGACACGAGAACTCCAAAATTCAAGAGGAGGGGACACAGTCACCACCTATTAAGGTAGTAGTGTCAAGCAATTTTGTAGCATATTTCCAGACCTCTGCATTCTTCCTTCTGGCCACAAATTATTTACATTTCTTCCACATGAAAAATATACTGACCCTCTCTCAACAGTGCTTAAGAGGATCATCCTATTATAGCATCAGTCTCAGACTCAAAGTTGAGATGATGTCACCTATATCAAGACAAGATTTGGATGATACTCATCAGGCATGGTTTTTCTTAATCAAAACACTAATGAGCAGTAAAGGGACCAGCTATCTGCCATGCAACCACCCAGCATACATGGTGGTCCAGGCATAAGATAAACATTATAGATAGTCTTTGTATAAAGAGCACCAGGTACTATCTCTGGATCATAATAATTCTGAAATCCAGGTGGCACATACTGCCCATTCCTAATTTATGGTCCTGTCCTACTTTACGGGACTTGTTCTCCATTGATCTTAACTCCAAACTCTAGACCATGGATTCTCCCTCTTAGTTACCCTTCCTTTTTCATAAAATGATCCTATCTTTGCTGGGCACTTTTCTTAGTCTTTTCCTTGTCCATTGAAATATGGGGGGCCAAGTGCCTCTTTTTGTTTTGTTCTGCCTTTGTCACTTTTAGTCTAAGCTGATGGTGTTTTTTTCCTACATCGTTATCTTTCCAACTTTGTCAATTTCCTATGTATCAATTTATAATCCATTCCAGTGCATAAAAGCCACATCCATGAGTACATTCATAAGATGTTCTCTACCTGGGGTCTGATGTAAGACTAATATGGCAAGCTGATGGTGTTTTTTTCCTACATCGTTATCTTACCAACTTTGTCAATTTCCTATGTATCAATTTATAATCCATTCCAGTGCATAAAAGTCACATCCATGAGTACATTCATAAGATGTTCTCTACCTGGGGTCTGATGTAAGACTAATATGGACAACACCCTTAAGTTTCTTGGAAGCCTTATTATTAAACAGAGAGTATCTTTGAAGAGTGTGCATAAAAATGGCTTTTTGCCTGAGAAGAATAATGAAGTACCACCTTTCTGAGGTCTTAACAAAAGGTTTTATAGCCCCTTGCTTGACTTCTTTACCCTAAGACCACATTTCCCTAACAGTGCCCCAGCTTAATTTGCCTGCCCTGGGAGACACTGAAGGTAATAAATACTTGTATTTTCAAACAGAAAGTTTTGGCTCTTTTATAGTTTCTCTAAATACTGCTTGAAAACTAAATAATTCCTTTTTTAGCTCACTTTTTTCTATTTTTTTCTAGATAGAAAAAATATAATATGCCAGTAGAGAAAACCAGCTAAAATTTTTAACATGTTTCCTGTAAAGGTCCTTAGCCAGATGCATCATTTTATTAAGTATATTTTCTAATTTTCAAATTTTTATTGGTGTCAATATTAAGTTTTTTCCTGCTGGTGCATAATAAAGGTCTTCTTCCCTCCAGGTTTCAATAATATTTATCTCAATCTCCTTAAGCCCTCACCAACAGCTTCCTTGAGGCCCGTCAGGCTTGCACTAGCAAACTACTCAAAGCCTTCCAGCTTTCAACCACCACCAAATCTCAAAGTCACTTCTGGTAACAAATTTTGTATTCAAAAGTATTTCTTCATTAAAGGCAATTGCAAAAGTTAGTAGAATAAAATAACAATGGCTTTATTATACTCACAGATTCCGTGGGTCAGTAGTTCAGACAAGGCACAGTGCAGATGGCTTGTATTTTCTGCAAAGTGTTTAGGGCCTTAGCTAGAAAGACTTGAATAGCCAGGGATGACTTGAACACCTGGGAGCTCAAATAACTGGACTGAAACACCCATTTTTAGGATGCCTGTCAACTAGAGTACCAAGACACAGCCTTTCCCCATGGCTTAGGTTTCTCATAGCATGGTGGCCTGGATCCAAAAGAGAGCATTCCAAAGGAACCAGGAACTTAAGAGAAAGAAAGACTGTTTTGAAGGAACCAGGTGGAAGCTTCACGGCCTTTTATGACCTCACCTCAGAAGTCACATAACATTATTTCTACTATGCTTTATTTATTGGCCAAAGGATTCCCAAGCCCACAAAAATTCAAGATAAGGGGACATAGACCACCTCTCAATGGAGGAGTGGCCAAAATTTGTGAGATCATGCTTTAAAATTACCACGCTTCTTAAAGTGTCTTATGCCATGTCATTCCTCTTACTGATATTTGTTTAATTAGATATTTCTGATATGGTGACTATGTTGTTTTTTAAAAATCTTCTTTCTTAAGAAGAGTTTGCAAAAGTACTCAGATAATCTGTAATGATCACTAGTTAGTTAAACCATGAATTAATGCCTGCTTTGTAGATGAGAAAAACAAAAATAAAAAGCCATTGACTTAGTTTGTTCATAGTAGAATTATGGGTAGTGAGAAAATTGGCTCCATAAGTCAAAGACAATCAGTTAGGAACTCAATGAGGCTATGGCCTTAGAGCAACCATGCCCTGTACTTTGACTCTTAGGAGTGCCACCAATAGGACAATATACATCTACAATGATACTATCTGACATCTTTCTAATTAGTGACCCATTCCTTTTATGATATTACCTCCTGAAAAAAAGTATGGCATAAGTCGACCATCAGTGATTAATGCTTTTCTTCCATAGTGTAGAGCTTGCGATGAGAAGGTGACTTGCAGCCAGGTAATATGTTTCACAGCCCTCTTGAAGTTAACGGAGACCTGTGACTAATTCTGGCCAAAGGAGGGTGAATGGATCTGAGTGTCACTCCAGTCAGTATTTTTCTACATTTCTTCCTGGGGTGTTGAGATTCTCTGGAGCCAAGTGAAGAAGCATTGAAGGGTTCAGTATTTAGTATTCAGTACATATAAAATCACCTGATCCCTTATTTTTGTAAGAGATCCAGGTCTTCAACCTTGCCTGGTATCCCCCAGTTCTATTCCTTCCAGAGAACCTATTTCCAGACTTCTTCTCAAGTGGTAAAGATCAGTTTCCCAGATGCTTAGATTATGGAGAATATCTAGGGATACAATTATTTCTCAAACAACTTTAACCCCAAACTACTGTTTTTAGCACCACCTTCCTCCAAGTGCTACCTGTTCCTCAGCCTTTGAAAGACTCTGCAATATAAATCAGCTTTGTCCTCAGCTTTATTCACTGCTAATTTAGGGACTAGATCTCCTAGGACTGCTGTATTATTTTCTACTCCCTCATCTTCCTAAATATTGTTGCTGTTGTATCATCTCCTGCTCTCTTTATCTTTGCATTCAGTCTACCATCTTAACCCATAAACATTCTTTATTTTCTTAAATAGTTTATATACATTTTATTCTGTATTTAAAAATTCCAATATTTAAAGTCCTTGGGTACCTAAATCATTATTTGTTTTTCTCTGATAACTCTTCCTTATATTGGATTGACCTTGTAGTGCATGATAAGAGACTCCCGATTTTAAGCATTTTGCTTCATCTTAATCTGAAGGAGTGCTGAAAGGCTAAAAGAGGATGCGGCTTTCTCCAGATGGAATTTTCTTTCACTTTTGCCAGTAGCTGGAAGGAACAATTACCTTGGACCACTTCATCCACTTTGTTGATGGGCCCTAATAATCTCACCTCCTGGTATTCATGCCCTTGCACAGGTCCTTCCTACAGTGAATCATGGCTGGACTATCCATAAACTACTGTAGAATTAATGGTCTGTGACTCCTCAGACTAGATCATAAAAGATATTGCAATGTCCACCTTGGCCACTCTTGAATCTCTCATTCTGAAGCCATCTACACCATACCTCGAGGCCACTCAAGTATACCTGTGCAGAAGTCCCTTCATGGAAAGGCCCATGTGGAAATGAACTGCCTCGCCAGTACCAACTTGCCACCTCTGTGATGAGCCACTTTGAAAGTGGGTACTCTGGCCTCAGTCAAGCTTTCGGATGATTCAATCTCCAGTCTTCAAGTCTTCCAGCAGAAGCCCCAAACATCATGGAGCAAAAGCAAGTCATCCCCTCTGTCCCTTGTCTGAATTTCTGACCCACAAAAACTGTGAGATAATAAATTAATTTTCTATTGTTTATGAATATTCATGAGATACAAAGCTGATTGTCACCCCTCATGCCCAAGATGTAAAGGCCAGATCCATACTGGCACATACCCATTACTACAAATTGTGATTGGACCCCGTGTCCCCCACCCACTTATCCCCAACTTCCCTCCCCCTCCCCCATCCCCCCTACTCCACTTTGTTCCCAATGTACTTTCTCTCCTTCTGCAAGTCCAGCGAACTACTGTGGTCTTTCTTTCCTTCCTTCTCTCTCTCTTAGCTCCCACTTATGACTGAGTACGTGTGGTATTTACCCCTCTGTGCTTTGCTTATTTATTGTTAAGTCATTAAAATGTAGCATGATTGTCTGTAATGATAAACAATTAAATACATCCACTCTCAAAGGTCAACTTTAGAGAGCCATGCTTAGACTCTATAGTTCATTGCTAGCTCAAACCTCAATACACTGACTATAGCAACATTGTTCTTGGTGCTTGGCCTAGGACCATCTACTCCTCACAGCTGCCTACAATTCAAGACTTCCAGCTAAGGCTCAGATCAATTTATTGAAGGTAGACGGTGAGGAACATTTAGAATGACATTTCCTATCTTTCATAAAATCAGCAATGCATTTAAACAGTGTGCCCTTTCCAGAATGTAGATATTCCGTAGCTGGAGGGTCTCTCATAACACCGTGTTCCATAATACTAGAGGTATCATTCACATGTATCCCACCCCCCAATGTTTCTGGGTAATGATTTTATGTACATACATATATTAAAAGCATTTATTTTCTACTCCATAACACCAGGAACTATGCCAAGTACTACGACTAACTATACGACTTGTTTCTCATTCAATGGCTATTTTTTAAAATATGCTGTAGCTAATTTTTCTTTTCACAATAAATTTAGGCATACAAATAAATGTTAAAGCACAGGCTTTAATACTGAATGGAACTATGACCCCAAAAGAATGGGCAACCAAAGGAAAAATAAACAAATGGGATTATATCAAACTAAAAAGCTTCTACACAGCAAAAGAAACAATTAACAGAGTTAAAAGACAACCAACAGAGTGGGAGAAAATATTTGCAAAATATACATCTGACAAAGGATTAATATCCAGAATATACAAGGAACTCAAACAACTTTACAAGAAAAAAAACAAGCAACCCAATTAAAAAATGGGCAAAAGAGCTAAATAGGCATTTCTCAAAGGAAGATATACGAATGGCCAACAGACACATGAAAAAATGCTCAACATCACTCAGCATTCAGGAAATGAAAATCGAAACCACACTGAGATACCATCTCACCCCAGTTAGGATGGCTAATATCCAAAAGACTGTGAACGATAAATGCTGGCGAGGTTGTGGAGAAAAAGGAACTCTCATACGTTGTTGGTGGGACTACAAAATGGTGCAGCCTCTATGGAAAATGATATGGCGGTTCCTCAATCACAGATAGATCTACCATGTGACCCAGTGAATCCACTGCTGGGAATATACTCAGAGGAAGGGAAATCATCAAGTCGAAGGTATACCTGTTCCCCAATGTTCATCGCCGCAGCACTCTTTACAATAGCTAAGAGTTGGAAGCAGCCCAAATGTCCATCATCGGATGAGTGGACATGGAAAATGTGGTACATCTACACAATGGAATACTACTCTGCTATAAAAAAGAATGAAATACTGCCATTTGCAATGACATGGATGGACCTAGAGAGAATTATATTAAGTGAAACAAGTCAGGCACAGAAAGAGAAATATCACATGTTCTCACTTATTTGTGGGAGATAAAAATAAATAAATAAATACAAAAAAAATGAGGAGGGGAGGGAAGAAGACACAACAATTACAATTCCTTGAAATTGATACGACAAGCAAACAGAAAGGAAAAATATAAAAATGTTGGGAGGGAGGGGTGAGAGGGAGGAGGGAGGGAGGTTTCGGTAATGGGCCACAATAATCAACCACATTGTATACTGACAAAATAAAATTAAATTTGGAAGAAAAAAAAAGTAAAAGATATCCTTGGAGATGCTAAAATTTTATTAAATGTTCGTCTTTATATGCTCAGTACTAATAAACTTCTCTCAAAACAAACAAAAAAATTTTTTTTTAATTTTAAAAAATATAGTGAATGGAACTAAATTTGAAATCTATTTCAAATACTTACAAGCTACCTTTGAGCATGTTACAATGTATTTCATATGCTTATTATTATTCCATCCATAAAATGGAAAAAATGATGATAATATTACCTCCACTGTAGTAACAATGTGGAAATTAGAAATATATCTAAAACATCAAGAAAAGTAAATTGTGGGAAATAATCGTTTTTATTCTTTGAACCAAAAAATGCTTTGAGGTCAAAATTGTTTTATTTTCTTCCTCTAGAGTGCATAAACAACATCAATACCGAATTCAGCTTAGTCATTCTTCTGTCGTTTCTTTCTTTTGAGATAGAGTAATACAATAATTAAAACATGGCTTTGGAATCAGACTAACCAGAGTTGACTCCTGGCTCCAATATTCAGACTGTGAGAAGCTACTTAATGCCACTAAGTCAGACTCTTCATCCCAGGGTTATTATGTATGAATTAAACAAACCCATCTCTTTAAACAGGATGTTACAATTTTTCAGTATTTATTGACAACTAAGGAAAACACAATGTTGTTCTTGTAAAAGAAAACTAGATACATCTGTCCCCTAAAAGGACCCTGTCCTCTAAGAACACAATACTTGGGCATATATTAAGCAAGCTGGCTAATTTGATTATGATTAAAATGCATTTGGGGAAGGAATAGACAGCATATTTGAAAATAGGGTGTACTGAAAAGGGGACTGACTAGGATCTTAAGAAATCTGGGATTTTATCTCATCTCTGGAACTTACAGATTCTCCAAGCTGAGTAAGTCATTTTACTGCCCTGGGGTCCAGTTTCTTCATCTATAAAATGGACATTATAATACTGCCATGTTTAACTCACCAAATATTGGGAGGATCAAATGACATTGTTGATGGGAAGACACCTTTAAGAGTTTAAGTCACTGTAGAAATATAAAATGTTTTTTTAACTATAGTTTGTACCCAAATAGAGAAAAAAACAAACTCAAAAAGCAAATAGTTCTTTATGATAAGACATGTGCATTTTCTTCAGAATGGAGTCTTGTTTTTAGCAAGAGCATTTTCACACTAGAGGGAGGATACTAATCAACTATCTGTAAAAGTGAAGGGATGGCTTTCTATTTAATTATAGAAACTCTGCAATTTAAACCTACACAAGTGAGTTTGTGTTAAACTCTTACTGACATTATATTATCTGATTTTCTGCTCACTGATTAGGGATGGTAGGGATTGTAGCTATTCAGTTAAAATAAATGTATAAATGCATAAATGCATATTGTTCAGAAATATTTCATGGTCATTTAAGGCATCAAGTGGTATGACTTTTACTTTCTTTGGGGTAAAGCTATTAAACTTGGATTGTCATTATGCTACTGAGAACATAGACTTTTTTTTCTTAAATATATATTAGGGGGCATATTAAGCCATATGGAAATGTAATAATATTTCTCTATAGCAGCATTTTTCAAATTCTTATTTTCCATTAATTTGGGGTTAAATACAAAATATTTGCTCATGTAGAATTTACCCAGCATGCTGTCTTTAAGCATGCTGAGAGTATCAAGCCTTAAATTCCCCAATTTTGGACAAATGCGATTTATAAACATATAGCTTAAAAATAATCAAAGATAGTATTTTTGATGGACTATTATGTGCCAGGCACTGTGCTAAGTGGTTTACACATATTAATCCACTGAGTCTTCAAAACAAATCTACAAGTACTGTTATGGTCCGACTTTTACAGGTCAGGAAACAGTTTAGACTGTGTGTCTGTCAGGTTTCATTAGAGGAAGCAAAAACTAAGTGTATCAAGCAGAAATTTTTAAAAGCATCCTTCTAAATCATTCACAAGTTAAAGAAGAAATCATAATGGACATTTTTTAAATATAACCATAATATTACATGTCAAAAAATGTTGAATTCATCAAAGTGAACCAAAAGATTTTATAGTCTGACATACATATAAAAGATGTTTTTAAAGCCTGAAATCTAATGAGCTAAATATTCACAATAAAAGCCACCTCTCTAAACTAAGAATAAACCCAAATAAAATAAATGGAAAAAATAAATAAAAAAAGATAATTCATAACTTTTAAAAAGATAAACAAAAAATGTTGGATCTTTTTATTGAAACATATTGATTGTACATATTTATGGGGTACAGAGTTATATTTAATACATGTGTATACAATATGTGTAGATCTATTCAAAGTAATTAGTCTATTCATCATTGCAAACCTTAATCATTTTTTGTGATGTGCACATTTGATCTTTCTACTAGTCTTTTGGTTACATGCGGTGAAACATTATTGATTATAGATTTCTGTGTCAACTGTATGCCAATAGGGCTTACTTTTCCTATCTCTCTGTACCTTTGTGTCCATTATTCAGCCTTTTGCTGTCCCTCCTTTACCCTCCATTTTCCCATTTCTAGTAAACATAGTTCTCTGTCCTTTTAACAGTTAAAATTATTGTTATTATTTATTTTTGATTGTTTGTTTGCTTGTTTTGTTTTGTTTTCTTTTTTTTAGCTCCCACATATGAGTAAGAACACGTAGTATTTCTCTTTTTGTGCTTGGTTTATTTCACTTAACATAGTTTTCTCTAAGCTTATTCATGTTTTTGCAAATGGCAGAATTGCATTCTTTTTTATGGCTGAGTAGTATTACATCGTGTATATGCACCATATTGTCTTTATCTAATCATCTGTCAATGAACATTTAGTTTGGTTCCATATCTAGACTATTGTGAACAGACCTGCAATAAATATGGGAGTGCAGTTATCCCTTCGACATGATGATTTCCATTCCTTTGCATATATACCCAGAATTGAGATTGCTGGATCATATAGTAGTTCTATCTGTAGTTGTGTGAGAAACTTCCATACTGTTTTCCATAATGATTGTACTAATTTACAATCCCACCAAAAATCTATAAGGGTTCCTCTTTCTCTGCATCCTCACCAGCATTTATTATTTTCTGTCTTTTTATAACAGCCATCTAACTGGGGTGAGATGGACTCTCAATGTGGTTTTGATTTTATTTCCCTGATGATTTGTGATGTTGAGCATTTTTTCATAGACCTGTTGGGCATTTGTATGTCTTCTTTGATAAATGTCTATTCAGTTGCCTTGCCCATTTTTTAATCAGATTATTTGTTTTTCTATTACTAAGTTGTTTGAGTTCATTGTATATTCTGGAAATTAACCTCTTGTTGGATACATACTTTCCAAATATTTTCTTCCATTCTGCAGGTTGTTGCTTCACTCTGTTGATTGTTTCCTTTGCTGTGCAGAAGATTTTTGGTTTGAGACAATCCCACTTGTTTTTACTTCTGTTGCTTGTGCTTTTGAGGTCTTATTCATAAAATTTTTGCCTAGTCCTATGTCTTAGAGCATTTTCCCTGTGTTTTCTTCTACAAGATTTATAGTTTCAGGTCTTACATTTAAGTCTTTAATCCATTTTGATTTTTTAGTATGGTGAGAAATAGGAGTCTAGTTTCATTCTTCTACACATGAGATATCCAGTTTTTGCAGCACCATTCATTGAATAGGCTGTCCTTTCCTCAATGTGTTTTAGAGCCTTTATCAAAGATCAATTGGCTGCAAATACGTGGTTTTATTTCTGGGCTCTCTTCTGCTTCTGTTTTTATGCCAATACCATGCTGTTTTGCTTACTATAGTGTATTAGTGCATTTATGTTGCTTTTAACAAAATACATGGAAGTGGGTAATTTGTAAAGAACTATATGTATCACTTATAGTTTCAGAGGCTGGGAAGTCCAAAGTTCAGGGAATATGTGTGGTGAAGCCATGGTGGTGGTAAAAGTGACACAGAGGTCTCACATGGCAGAATGGTGGAACAGAGAGAGAGAGAAAGCTCCTCATGTGCTCTCCTGTTAAAGTCCTCAGAACTGTGCCATGATGACCGTTAAATCATCAACTTATTAATCCATTTCCTAGAGTATGGTCCTCACAGTCTAATCACCACCTCAGGGCCCTACCTTTCAATTACCATAATAGGATTTTCCACCCCCTTAACACTGTCACAATGGGGATTAAGTTTTGGGGGAACACAATTCAGTCCATAATACATAGCTTTCTGATATAATTTGAAGTGACGTAGTGTAATGCCCCCGATTTACTCTTTTTGCTCAGAATTGCTTTGGCTATTTGAGGTCTTTCACTGTTCCATATGAATGTTAAGATTGCTTTTTCTATTTCTGTAAAGAATGTTATTGGTAATTTGATAGGGATTGTGTTAAATCTGTAGATCACTTTCAGTAGTATGGACATTTTCACAATATTAATTCTGCCAATCCATGAGCATAGAATGTCTTCCCATGTTTTTGTGTCCTCTTTAATTTCTTTCATCACTGTTTTGTAGTTTTCATTGTAGAAATCTTTCTCTCACCTCCTCAGTAAGATTTATTCCTATGTATTTTATTTTTTTGGTAGCTATGGTAAATGAGATTGCTTTCTTGATTTCTTTTTCTGCTGGTTTGTTGTAGGTATACCGAAATGCTACTGACTTTTGTATATTGATTTTATACAACTTTACTGAATTAGTTTATCAGCTCTAAGAAGTTTTTTTTGGTGAAGTCTTTAGGTTTTTCTCTATGTAAGATCATGTCATCTGCAAACAGGGACAATTTAATTTCCTCTTTTCTAATTTGGATGCCCTTTATTCCTTTCCCTTGCCTAATTGCTCTAGCTAGAGCTTCCAGTACTATGTTAAATAGGCATGGTGAGAGTGGGTATCCTTGTCTTGTTCCCATTCTTAGAGGAAAAGCCTTCAACTTTTCTCCATTCAGGATGATAGCTGTGGGTTTGTCACATATAGCTTTTAATGGATGGAGATTCTTTCTTTCTGTACCCGATTTGTTGAGAGTTTTTATCTGTCATCTGTTCTGTTAAATTCTATTTGCTTGAACTTTGTTGAGAATTTTTGCATTGAAGTTCATCAAGGATATTGGCCTGCAGTTTTCTTTTTGTTGTTTCTTTGTCTAGTTTTGGTATTAGGGTGATGCTGGCCTCACAGAATGAGTTTGGGGAAAAACCGTCTGCTTCAATTTTCTGGAATAATTTAAAAAGAATTGGTATTAAATCTTCTTTAATAGTTTGGTCTAACTGGATTAATTCAACGAGCTTGTTTTCTAGTTCAGAAATTCTTTCTTCAGCTTGTTCTAGCCTGTTGCTTAAGCTCTTTATTGTATTTTTTATTTTGTTGAGTTAAGTCTTCTGTTCCAGGATTCCTGCTTGTTTTTGTTTGTTTGTCTGTTTTTGTTTATTTTTGTTTTTACTACATTGTTATTTCTATTTAAAATTAAAAGAAGAGATTATACTACCAGATGCTGAAACATCAACACAGAGATATGAGAAGTCTGAAAAAAAGAAACACGACTCCCCCAAAAGAAGACAATAATTCTCCAATACCAGACCCCAAACATCAAGAAACTAGTGAAATGCCTGAAGAGGAATCCCAAATGACAGTCTTAAGGAAAAAAGTTGGTTCTTTTAATGAAAAATAATAATGAAATCATTTTTCAGCTTTATTGAGGTAAAAAACAAAATAAATCAACCTCTGTTAATCCATTTAAGAGAAATAGAAGCATTGTTATGAATAAAAAGGATATATACATAGGTAACTTAAAGAATAAAGGATAAAAGAATAGTATTAACAACTCTATGCCATTCCTTAAAAAAATGGAATTTACCAAAAAGAAAATAAAATCTTGAATAGTTTTATGACTATTAATGAATCTGAAGTGGTGGTCAAAAATTATTTTTGTAAACATAACACCAGACACTGATTGTATTAAAAGGCAAGTTCTACCAACTGTCAACTAATTTCTGTGCCTATTCTCTTAGGCAAAAGGAACAGGAGGATTACTCCTCAGTTCAAACTATATGCCCGACACAATGCTGATACCAAAACCACATAAATCGTTACATTCCTACTTCACTCATAAATATAGAAACAAAATTCCTAAATACAAAAAATAAATAAATTCAATAGTGCATTAAAACTCATATTATAAAATCCATTAAGATAATTTTCCACAATAACAGATGATAGTGTAAACTAAAAGAGCAAATAATGTAATCATCTCAACAAATGCAGAAATTTGATAAAATGCAAAACTCATTTATGATAATAAGCTCTTAGTAAATTAGGCATTGAAAGAAACATCCTTGACCTAATAAAAACTGTGTACAAAAAATACATTATTGTAAAGCATTAGCTTTAAATCAAGAACAAGGCAATGAAGTATATTTATCACAACTTATAATCAACAGTATTGCTAGTATAATTAAATGAAAAAAAGAAATTAGAGTCACAAGAATTAGAAAAGTTGGCATAAAACTGTCATTATTTGGAAATATTATTATTCACATATAAAGCCCAGAGAAACATGCAAAAAAAATTCTTAGAAATAATGGCAATATTTAGCAAGGGGGATAAATATAAGCTTAACTTATAAAAGTCAAATACATTTATATTCCCCAGCAACACAAAACTAGAAAACATGATTAAAGAGATGTCTCTATAACTGTATCAAATAAATAGCAAATGCATGAGAATAAATCTACAAAAAGATGCTTAATATCACTATAGGAAAAAATATAGTACTCTATAAAGAAGTATTAAAGGTTACTCAAATACAAAGAGATATAAACCATGTATATGAACAAAAAGACATCACAAAAATGTCAATCCTCCAAAAATTTATCTATAAGGTCAATAAAATTTAAAACTTTTAAATAATGTTTTTTTATGGAATTTGATAAATATTATTCTAAATTTGTATGACAAATAAAGGGCCAAACATAGCCAAGACACTTCTGATGAAGCATATGGGGAAAAGATTCTTTCTACTGTATATCAGGATTGATTATGAAACTATAGTAATTAAGATATTGTAGTATAAGAACAAATAAATGTTACCATATACAGATGGATCTTTGGTATGAAGGACATATTATGTAAGATCAGTGACAAAACCAATCAGGGATTGGTCAATAAACAAAGCAGGAAAAAAAAATGATTATCCATATAAAAAATAAAAATAAATCCCTACCTCACCCAAATATACACAAATTTATTCCGTATGAATTAAGGACTTAAATATAAAAAATAAAAATGTTTGATTCTTAGTAGAAAATATATAATATTTTAATTTTAGGGGTATGGAAAGATTTCTTATAATGTTTACTATAGAAAATTTAAAAATTGATAAGTTAGGCTACAGTAAAATTAATAATTTTTGTTCAGCAGAAAAACCCTTAAAGAAAGTAACAACATGGGTTACATACTTGTATAATATATTTACTATATACACAATGAACAAGAGACCATATCAAGAAGATATATGTAATGCAGTATAAATTAACATCAGGAACAAATATGATTATAAAAAATAGGCAAAAAGATAATGGAGTCCTTCAGAAAATAGGAAACTCATATGGTCAATAAACATATGAAGAGCTGTTCATTATATCAGAAATATGAAAACTGAGATCATAATAAGATACCATTTTAGGTCTTTCAACTCGCAAACATTTAAATGTCTGCGTATTCCAATTGTTAGAGAGTATCTATGGGATCTCTAATGTTTTGCTGACAGTGATATAAGTAAGCACAATCACTTTGAAAAAGATTTTGACTTTATAGTCTAGTATTCAATATTCATATATCTCAGGGCTCAGTAAAGCAACTCCTATGGCGTACACAAGAGAATCCCTTGCAGAGGTATAATAGAAGAACAGAATGTTCATAGAGGTACTATGCACAGTAACAGAACCTTGGGAAAACCCAATTGCTCATCAACTGCAGAGTGGTTAAACAAATTGCACAATATGCACATGATGCAATATTACATTGCAGTAAAAATGAATTAAGTACGGTGTCATGAAACAAACTAAATCAGTCTTAATCGTATACTATTAAATGAAATTTTAGGTCACAAACAATTATAGGAAGCATTATAGTTTAATGTAAAGGCTAATAATAACTAAGATAGACTTTTTAAAAAAAGAATGGTTATAGATGTAATAAAAAGGACAGCAAGGGAATGAATACAGGAATCTGAATGGGTGTGTTTGGTAGGAGGATAGAATAAAAAGGGTGGACCATATAGTTGGATATAGATTATTTTCAAAGTTCTTGCTTGTTTTGCATGGCAGTTTCACCTGTGCTTATTAAATTATTAAAACTAACTAACTAAACATATAAATAAATGTGGGGCAGAATGAAGGAAAAGAGAGAGAAAAATGTGTGTGCTTGGTCCTAAATATTCAGTAGAAACCCTCCTTTATAATACCGTATGAATAGCCAGGGTTGGAACTGTGCAGCAAATAACAGTCACTAATCATTAATCATGATCTAGTCCTGTTCAGAAGCTATTTCAATTTCTAAGGAAGTTTGCCAAAAGTTTTTCTCTCTTGGTACAGCAGACCCTTGGTTGCCACGTGCACTTTAAAGGACCCGGTTTATGGCAATTTAAACAATTTATACACAGAAAATAAAGCAAAGCATGAAAATGTTAAGGCATCTTAAATCATTCTTAAGGTTGCATAAACATAATAAAATAATTTAAGAAACAATTACATGACACCATGGGGGTCAATAAAGCCCAGCTAAATGAATTATGACACTCATTTCCTTTCTTAGTTCTCTGTCACTGAGTCTGCATTTTACAAAGTTAAATAAAGATTAGTTTAAGCTAAGACCTCAGTAAAATTCTCTTCTTTGGCAAATGGGATGGTTTCTGAATAGATGTCTGATAAGAAACAAAAGTAAAATTGCGTTTTTCAAGACATTTTTTTTTTTTAGATAGAGAAAATGTCCCTGTTTATTTTATCAAGTTTATCAGAATCTAAGAATGTGTTACAGAATGGCAACAAAGCTGTCACTGAGGAAATAATCCTAGTCAATTTACTTCAGATGATTAAACCGACCGTGTTATCTTCTCCAAGGGAGTGAAATGGTAACTCCACGGGAGTCTAAGCAGCAGTTTTAGACTGAGGATGATTATTTCAGTGGTGAAGAAAACCTGCTTAGAAGGGTCAGCAAGCAATTTAGATCCTCCTTTTATCACAGTACACTGATAAAAGATAAGTTTAAACTGTCTTTCAAATTAGCAAATAGCACATAACATTTAAGTATGCACCTCACGAAGAGAGAGAATACAGCTGGTTCCCATTCAATGCTCAAAGATTCCTTCCGTATTATGAGACACAAATTGAGGGCTGTAAGCTCTACACCTTGTATGGATAAGAAAAGTAAATTCCTAAGTTTCTCTGAGGAAAAATAAAAGAATCACAGTCTGATATGGAACCATGATGCCTATGGCTACAAATTGATGTCACCTGATAATAAAGAATCAGAAGAATAAATAAGATGATTCAAGTCAAAACTAGTTATCTAAACATATTCCTAAAGTGATTGTATTAGTTTGCTAGGGCTGCCATAACAAAATGCCACAAACTGGGTTCTGTGGATTGAATTTCTTCCCAAAACTCATTGGAACTTGACCCTCACTGTAACAGTGTTAAGAAGGTGGAAAATCCAATTATGATATTTGAAAGGTGGGGCCTTGAAGAGGTGATTAGATTGTGAGGACTGGGCCCTCTTGAATGGATTCATTCATTCATGGAGTAATAGGTTGATAGATTAATGGGTGGTCATGAGCATGGTTATGATGGCTTTATAAGGAGAGCAAAGGGGAAGGTCAGCTCTTTCTCGCGCAGCCCATTCTTTCCATGTGACACCCTGCATTGCTGTGGAGAGTTCCCACCAAGGTGGCCCTCAAGAGATGTGTTCCCTGGACCTTGGACTTCACAGCCTCCAAAACTGTAAGATATAAACGTCTTTTCTTTTTTTTTTTTTTACCTTTTTGTCTTTATTCGTGTCCGGCATCGGATCGCAACCCTCAGTGTCGCGCCCGTACCGGACCGGGACCGGCAACGGGACTGCAACCCTCAGTGCTGCGCCCGCACCTCGCTCAGCCAGTGAGCGGGAACCGGTCTGTATGTGGGATCCGAACCCTCGGCGGGAGCGTCGCCACGCTCCCAAGCGGCGCACTGTAGCAGTGCACCACCGGGCCGGCCCAAAACCTCTTTTCTTATAAATTACCCAGTTTCACATATTCTGTTATAAGCAACAGAAACAGACTAATACACTGGGTGGCTTAAAACAACAGAAATTTATTCTCTCTCTCTCACAGTTCTAGAGGTCACAAATCCAAAATCAAGGTGTCAGCAGAGATGGTTCCTACTGGAAGCTCTGAGGGAGAATCTGTTCCATGTTTCTCTCCTAGCTTCTGATGATTGCTAGAAATTCTTGATGTCCCCTGGCATGTAGACTCATTACTCTATTTTCAGCCTCCATCTTCATGTGGAATTCTCTCCTGTGTCTCATCACATAGCATTCTCCTTATGTGTCTGTCTCTGTGTCTCTTCTCCTCTTCTTATAAGGACAGCAGTCATATTGGATTAAGATCCACCCTAATTGAGTATGACATTGGCACTGGGTGTTAGAACTTCAACATATTTTGGAGGGACACAATTCAACATACAACACTCATCACTGGGAAATTTGGGGGTGAAAGAAGTAGTATTACTCTGAAAGAATTCCTTCCTTGCCTTTCTACTCTGGGAAATAACCACCTAGATAAACACCCTAGGGATTAAAAAGCCTCCAACTACAAAGACTGGTAACAAACTCATTCTCCTACAGAGGCTGGAAAGGGAACTCTAGTGAGTGAAATGGACTGGAGAGTGCAAACTGATTTACTCATTTTATTCACTCTAAAAAATAACCTGTATTGAAATTTTAGTCCACACTTCCTTTTTGAAATCATTAAACTTTTCCTCGTGCATCTTTTGCATATGCATTTTTGGACATAATTTTTATAATTCTCATTATGGTTTGTTTTACCTAGGCATTTTACACTGAATTTATGACAAATACACTTTCTTTGTTTGTTAAGAATGTAGAATACTCTTAATTGCCACAAAGAAATGTGCTTTCTCTCATTTTTCTGGAAACAGACTCTTAGACTAGCACTCATTTTGCCAGAGACATAAGGGAGAAACATTTCTCTGCTATAAGAAAAACAGCAGTGCAAACATAATGATATGCAGTAGCTAGCACACAACTTCAGTGGGGAGTACTGGGGACTGTGGTACCTGTGTAAATGGGGACAAAGCTACTCAGGTCCAACAAATTAGTGACACATAGCATGCAGGGAAGTCCTGCATGCAGCATGTCCAGGGAAGACAGTTCTGATTTTTCAAGAAAAAAACAGAAATCCAAATTTTTTAATGAGAAATCTCCAGATTTATTTTAATGTTGGTTTATGCAAGCTCCCTCCCTCCAGCAAAAACAACAAACATATCTGTAGATTGAATTCAGTTATAAACCACTGATTGCTATTTTCATATAAACATTTGAATAAAAGGTTTTCCTTTTAGAAAGACTTACTTCCTTCCCTCATCATCTTCTCTTCCTGCCACTACTAAGTTACAGTTTTCAAATTATGACCTTCCTAAAATAGAATTAAAAGTCCAATCCAGGTGCTCAGCCAATAAAATGAAATCTTGATTACCATTGCCTAATTGATAGAAGATAAATAAATCTATAGATAGGAGAATCTCAATCTGAAAAGCTCCTTGTGCAAGCTAATCAGTGTCTTTTACTGCTCTGTTGCTATCTGACAAGAGATCTGATTGTGTACTGTGCGACACCTCTCACTGTCTGCACTCATGTTTATTGGAGGTTGTGATTTTCCACTGCATATATATATATGTGCATAATGTATATATAATGCATAATGTGTATATATATAATTTATATATATAATGTACATATTCATTTATATATGTATATGTACATTTATATATATATATACATATATATAAAATGTAGCCATATTTTTGGCTAATACCAGGGTACCTCAAAAAGTTCATGGAAAAATAGAATTAAAAGATAATACGAATCTTTCCACACACTTTTGAAGTACACTCATATACTCTTACAGATTTTGGTGGATGTACATCATTCTTTTTAACTATCCCAGTAAGAAAATCTCTTCCTTTTGTCTTCAAACACTTTAATTTCATAAGGCCAAGGAAAAGGGTTCTCTTACTGGGAAGCTAAAAATAATGACAAATGTGCACCTATAAAATTTAAAAATGCTAAATTCTCACTTTCCCAGTCTCCTTTGAAGCCAGAGTATAAGCATATGCCTCAATGTTCACCTATAGAATGTATCATCCAGACTTTCTTAGGAATACAAAGAAGCAGAATCCTTTCTGGTGAGGGGGCCAGAAGGAGTGTCCATCTCATAGAGATCCACTTTGCAGAGGCAGCCGAGGCAACTGTGGCTGCAGCTGTAATACCTGGTGTGCAGCATGTGGGAACTGGTAGTGCCAGCTTGTAGGTCGATGCCCAGGAACAGTGCTCAGTGGCAGTGCCCAGAAGGCCTTTTTGTTCTGTGATATAACACAGGCATTGCTCCTGTCTGTGGAGCCTCCAAGCTTAATTCTCTACCCATCCAGAAGATTGCATGAGCTGCCATGTATATTAATAAATTCCTTTTCTGTTTCAAATATCCAGACTTGGTTTTTGTGCTTGAAACAAAGTTCCTTGATTTATATAAAAAATAAATATGTCAATGGTAACAGTATCTTTCATGTGATGCTCAAGAGTTTTACCTCATGAACAAGTTTAAGAACCATGCTCCAAGAGATGGAAATAAAGCATGGTGGTTACTATTACGGACTCTGGTTCAAATCATGGCTCGACTACTTCCCAGTTATGTGACCTTAAGCAACTGCTTTAATTTTAATCTCTCTGTGCCTCAGTTCCCTCATCTGTAAAAGGGGGAAATAACAATTAGCACCTATCTCATAGGATTGCTGTGTATACTAATTAAGTGCTTGGAACATAATAAGTACTTCAATAAATGTTGCCTATTGTCATTATTTCCCCCCAATCTTTATCAGGTGGGGAATAAGACCACACAATTAGGTGGGACTCACTCTTGACATAGCCACTTCTTTTGGGTGGGTGGTAACAAAATAGATAGGGCCAAAAGGAACTCCAAGATGCTGGAGCTAGAACACTTAGACTCCCAATTTTCTGTGAAAATAATAACCTGATGTGCCAGCCCCATGGCTCACTCAGGTGAGTGCAGTGCTGTTAGTGCTGAGGCCGTGGGTATATATACCTATTTATACCGATATAGGTATAGGGATGGCCGATGTGATCACTAGCTGAGCGTGGTGTGGACAACACCGGGCTGAGGATTGAGACCCCCTTACCAGTCAAAAAAAAAAAAAAAAAAAGAAAAAAAAACTGGATCCAGGGGTGGGTTCCCCTGAGGTTTAAAACCCTAAGAGAAACTGCAAAACTGCAACATCTGTCCCCTTAAAGCTTCCCTTGAATCATGAAAAAAAAAAAAAAAGAAAAAAAAACTGGATCCAGGGGTGGGTTCCCCTGAGGTTTAAAACCCTAAGAGAAACTGCAAAACTGCAACATCTGTCCCCTTAAAGCTTCCCTTGAATCATGAAAAAAAAAAAAAAAGAAAAAAAAACTGGATCCAGGGGTGGGTTCCCCTGAGGTTTAAAACCCTAAGAGAAACTGCAAAACTGCAACATCTGTCCCCTTAAAGCTTCCCTTGAATCATGAAAAAAAAAAAAAAAGAAAAAAAAACTGGATCCAGGGGTGGGTTCCCCTGAGGTTTAAAACCCTAAGAGAAACTGCAAAACTGCAACATCTGTCCCCTTAAAGCTTCCCTTGAATCATGAAAAAAAAAAAAAAAGAAAAAAAAACTGGATCCAGGGGTGGGTTCCCCTGAGGTTTAAAACCCTAAGAGAAACTGCAAAACTGCAACATCTGTCCCCTTAAAGCTTCCCTTGAATCATGAAAAAAAAAAAAACATTCTAGGGAATCTCACCATTTCCCTTCCTATAGTTTTTCTCAAGTCTACTGTCTTCGCAAGGCTCTTAGCATACATCCGTGAATAAAACTGAAAAGTATTCTTGCCCTCATGGAGCTGATATTGCAGAATAAGCTAATAATAAAATAATAGATCCACAAATTATTTGTTATGTTGCAATGTAGCACATGCTAAGGGGAATAATAGAGCAAGACAAAGGAAATCTGGAGTGCCCAGGGTAAGGGTACAGCAGATTACAATAGGTAGGCCCATTTAGAGAGGTGATACTGGAGTAGAGTAAGAGGAGGCAGAGAGTTATCCGTGTGGATATCTGTAGGAAAAGCATTCCCAGGCAGAGGGAATAGCTATTGCAAAGTCCTTAAGGAAGGTGCATGACTCATATTTTGGAAGATCAGCAAGGAGATGGTAGAGCTGAAATAACGAGTAGGGGAAATTCATCAGATGAGATCACAGAGATAATTAGGAGTTGTTGTGCATAGGTCCTCTCTACCTAACTCTTTGGACAGCTCCATTATCTTGCTAGAACCAGCGTCCGGTTCCTGTGGCTATACCATTTAACATTATGTCCTGTCGGCCAGGTTAGACAATTTCCAGACCTCTTCAACCTGTCCCACTCATGCCCACCCCAGTCAGTAACTAGACATAGTGCCATGGCATGGCCTCTCCTAATATGCCCAGTCATTAAACTACACCAGTCTATGCTCTAACACATGAAGAACATTGAAAGAAGAAAATAATCCAGTGTTCAGAACACTAGGAATCACCTACATTTTCCAAACTTGAGTCACTTGTTTAGAATAAAGAGGCCCAGACTCACCCCGATCTACTGAAACAGATCCTCCCCAGAAAGGAAACTATAAACTTATTCTTTTTCATTTTTTAGCAAGTTCTGCAAGTGATACCAATGGTGATCTAAGTTTGGAGAACACTGATTTGGACCCAAACCCTCATTACAAAAGAGGGAACAAAAAGCCCATAGGAGTTAAGTAATTTCCAAAAAAAGCATTTCTTCTCCCTCAATTGGGAGGAACTTTTTTTTTCTTTCTTCTTTTTAACTTTCCTCATTTCCCCTCCACTATGTAGAAGTTACATGTTTTTGATCAACCTCTGAGGGCACCGCTAACACTTCCTAATCATGTCTCCTAGGAGAAGTGACTTTGGAAACCTGAAACAGTCTGGGGAACTGCTCTATCCTTTCCTCATGAAAAGCTCACCTTGAAAGAGCAGCAGCTGCTCTACTCTAGGAAAATTATTTCTTCTTAATTGGGACCATCTAGAGAGGCTTGGAACCATACAGTCTCTCTTTGCCAAATTTAAAAAAAAAAAAAAAGAGGCGTCCCTTTTTCCTTATTATTTTCAAGATGATACATGTGATCTAAAGCCTCTTGCACACCATGAGGTGCTCATTGCATCAATAGGCATTATGTATGTGAAAGGGCAGCAGGAGCGGGCTCATTATCTCCAGCCCAAGCAGAGAGAAAGGCAATCATCATCATTCTCTGCTTTTCTTGAAGCTTTTAACTGGTGTCGGAAACATAAGTAACCTGAGTGCTTTGGGTGAGGGTGAATAACACCTTTTTTCAATTGGCAAATTGGTCTTTCTCCACAGACCACAGGGATGGGGGAAAAGGGACCATTGAATGAGAGAAACTATTCTTATCCATAAAATTGGAATGGTTGCTTTGTCTTTGAGAAGAGTGGTGTCTCTCCAGTAATACCTTCTGATACACCCAAACTCTTAAACGAAGATGATGTCAAAGAGAAGGGTTGGCCAGAAAACAAGAAGTACCCACTCCAAGAACATTATTAACATTCTGTTTATCAAGGGGCTTTACTCTCTTCCCTATCAGGAGCATTGCTATAGAATTGATGCAACTTCGCATCAAGATTTCATGGATCCAATTAGTCTTGATTGTCTTCTCCAATAAGAGAATCCAGGCATAGATCGTTTAAATCAACAGAAAGGCACATACCTGGAGCAAAGCCTTGGCTTTGCTTCTCTTTGAAATGCAGTGTAATCATCACTTTGAGTCTTTCTCGTTTCCTATTTCCATTCTGATGCTACTAAGAGAAGAGAGTCACTCATCAGGTTTCCTTTGTTGAATTCAACACTATAGAAGAAAAGTGCAACTTTTCTTCTAATAGCAATGGTTTCCTCCTCTTTACCTGTGTACTCTCTCAAGCCGCCTACTAACAGCCTTTTTCATCTCATTCTGCTCTGCCTCACTTCATTTCCCAAATATCTTTTAAAGATCTCCTGGGAGCCATCCTTTCAAAAAAGTACTTTAAAAAAAAAATTGTAGTAAGAACACTTAACATGAGATCTACCTCTTGAAAAAATTTAAAGTGCACAATATGGCATTGTTAACTACAGGCACAATGTCACACAGCAGATTTCTAGAACTTATTCATTTTCCATAACTGAAACTATATGTCCATTAAACAGCAACTCCCCATTTCTCTGTACCCCCAACCCCTGGCAACCGCCATTCTACTCTATTTCTGTAAGTCTGACTATTTTAGTTACCTCATATAAATGGAATCATGCAGAATTTGTCCTTTTGCAACAGGCTTATTTCACTTAGAATAATGTTGTCTAGGTTCATCCATGTTGTCACATATGGCAGGATTTCCTTCTTTGTTAAGGCTGAGTAATATTCCATCATATGTTTTACCACATTTTCTTTATCTATTCATTGTCTGATGGACATTTTCGTTGTTACCACATCTTGGCTATTGTGAATCATGCTACAATGAACATAAGTGAGATCCTGATTTTAATTCTTTTAGATATACACCCAGAAGTGGGATTGCTGGATCATATGGTAGTTCTATTTCTAATTTTTTGAAGAACCTCTGTACTGTTTTCCACAGCAGCTGCACCGTTTTACATTCCCACCAACAGTGCACAAGAGTTTCAACGTCTCCACATCCTCACCAATACTTATCGTTTGTCCTTTGGTGTTTTGTTGTTGTTGTTTTGGTTTTTTATAATAACCACTCTAACAGGTGTGAAGTGATAGCTCATTGTGGTTTTAATTTGCATTTCCCTGATGATTACTGATGTTGAGAATCTTTTTAATGTACCTGTGGACCATGTGTATATCTTCTTTGGAGAAATGCCTGCTCAAGTCCTTTGCTGATTATTTAATTGGATTGTGTGAGAACTTGACTTCAGGACTAGGATTTATTATGCACATGTGTAAAGCACTGTCCCAGTCACCCAACCATTTATGTCAGCAGTACTCATGAAGTGCCCAGACCAGACCAGGCACTTCATCAAGCACAATAAACATGAAATCAATATTAAGAAAATGGGGATCACAAAGATCTCAATCCAACTAAGTAATTCAGTGAGAACACATCCTCAATTTTTGTCTTCTCATTCTAAACCTTTGTATCTGACTCTGCTCCCTTTTCTTGCCACCAGTAAGAAAATTTGTTTTTTGTTTTATTTCATTTTGTTTTTTAGCGTCTGAAATATATTTTGGCCATAGCATTTTCAAATGTAGTGAAAGATAACAGGAGCCCTGTCTGATCCTTGCTCTACTAGGGCTGTTTCTAGAACACTGATTCACCACCACCACTGCTGGTCTCTCTGCTGCAGGCCAAGGCCTCCTGTCTCTGAACTCACTCCATGTACCACAGCTGACATTTCACCCTCTGCTGTCAATATGCACTTCCATGCTCCTGATTAAAGGTGGCACAACTCATATGAAGGGTGAGCTAAAAGCCAAGTATCCGGCCTTCTCACATAGGTGATAAAGTGAGAAAATAAAAGACAAGTATGAATATGAATATGAATATTCTCTCCTTGCTTCGGACTGTGCTTCAACCCTGTTACTGTTATTCAAACCACCTCTCTTTTTACCAAACCGCACTGGCCTGAGGACCATGATTGATACTTTTTTGCATCACTCTCAACTGCTAGCCCAGTGCCAGCCACATAGTAATGATCAACAACTTCTTATTAATGGGCAGAAAATTTGAGGGTGCATTAAAAAATCGTGTAATTAAATTAAAACCCTTTTTTACAAAGTGTAAAACAGTCTCAGAACAATAAAATGCAATCTCTAAAGTCACATCTATAACCAACTGGTGACTGAGGCAGGACTGAAACCCAGGAATCAAGCATTTGCTCTTCAACACCTTTTTTTTTTTTTTTTAATGTAATCTTCGTGCCTATATTATATGCAGAGCTGAGGCTTGGCTACCATTTCAACTTAAATTTCTTACATCTTGATCCATCTGAAAGTACTCACCTGCCAGACCTACTTCTGATTTCATACCCGTGGCACTATATTGAGTGTCTCCATGTTCTAAAGGAGGCTATTTAGACGTCTCTACCCCAGTGGGTCAAGCGAGAGAAGACATGTTCTACGTTCAGGGCCATATTGCTGCATGATGGAAAACCAACGCTTTTCTTGACTCATACTGATTTCTTTGGCCCTGGCATTACTTTTCTCTCAGGTTTCAGCACCCAGGCTTTATCATGTTCCAGGAACCTGGCCCTCTAAGCCCAGCTAGCTATATTGTCAGGAGATGCCTAGTTCCACAATTCCAGCTCTCTCGACCAATCTTTCTTGTCAGAGAAGTAGGGTAGAAATTCAATTCAATAGCCATTTATTGACCACTTTCTATGTACAAAACTCAGTCTTAGGCATGTGGAATAAAATACAGTTAAATGTACTGGTTTACCTCTGATTCACAAAAGTGATGACCCAATTTGCATATGTAGACCAGATACTTCATGGGTATAATTGCTTAATAAAAATATAAATAAATACTCTTTAATTGATTTTTATGAAAAAATATGTCATTCCTCAAGGGACAAATAATTTTTATTCATTAATTTATTCAAAACTATATAGCGAGCATGAAATATTTCTCAGGCATTCTCCCAGATAACGGGAATGCAAAAGTGAGTAACTTCAGATTGTTATGCTCTGTGACTCTGCAAATAAAAAGAGAGAGACAGACCCCCCCCAACCCCCCACCAAAAGAAAGTAAGGACATTAAAGTAAAAAAGAAGTTATGGTAGAATTCTCTGTTCTATGGGAGATCACTAGCATGAAGATGGTTGTAAGAGACAAGGGAGAAGTCAGTTCATAGAGCATCTTAACTTGGAAGACAGTCATTGAGTAGTTGAGGGAGAGCTCTGTTCCAGATGGAAAGGAAAATGTCAGTCAATGCACTGAGGCATGGCACAATCTAGATGAAGGGTATGAGAGAAGAAAGGATAGGAAAAAACAAATCAAAGAGAATCTTCAGGCATTGATTAGAACTTTGAACTGTGTCCTGTGGACAATGGAAGCCACTGGCAGTTTTTTGAAAGAAGAAGGACTTGATTAGATTTGGGGTAAATTAGGAGGATGAGACAAAGCAAGGACATCCAGGCAATGCCTGACATGCTTTACTAGAAGCAAGACTTTTAAATACACAGTAGAGGTTTGATATGAAAGCAGGCAGGAGGTATCATCTACAGAATCTGATAAGTTAGATTCCAGACTTTGTCACAGGCAGAATAATGGCTCTCCAAATATGACCCTGCCCTAATCTCAGAACCTGTGAATATGTTACCTTACCTTTCAAAAGAGACTTTGTAGATGTGAATAAAGTTATGGACCTTAAAGTGAGGAGTGTATCCTGGATTATCCAGACATGTGCAATCTAATCACTTGAGTCATTAAAAGCATAAGACTTTTCCCAGCTTCTCAGATATGATCAGAGAGAGATGAGATGGAAGAAGAAGGAGACATTCGAAATGTGAGAGAGATTTGACCCTCCACTGCTGGCTTTAAAGACAGAGAAAGGGGCCCATGAGCCACTGAATATGGGTTGCTTCTAGCAGCTGGAAATGGCCTGCAGCTCATAGCCAGCAAGAAAGCAGGGATCTCAGTCCTACAACCACAAAGAACTAAATTCTATCAAAAACTGAATGAGTAAGGAAATAGATCCACTTATAGAGCCTTTAGAAAGGAACAAAGTCCTGTTGACACCGCGATTTTAGCCTGGTGAGACCCATGTCAAACTTCCGACCTAGAGAACCATAAAATGATAAATTTATGTTGTTTGAGGCACTGATTTTGTAGTAATTTGTCAACAATTGAAACTAATCAGATTTGAAAGCACAAGGGATGTCCAGATGATTTCCAGGTGGGAAGCAGGAGTTAAAGAAAAAAAATCTTCCAGGGAAATTAAAAAGGAAGGATCCAAGAAGTAAAGAACAATCAGAAGTCATAGAACCAAGGCAGAAACCAAGAAAGGAGTGATCATATTGACAACCACAGAAGGTGAAGTATCACCGGGATGGTAGGCTTTGCCAAAGCCAATCTTCAAATCTGTGAACATAACCTTTAAAGGATTAAACCAGAAGGTGGAAGCAATACTGGCCTTCAACCTTCAACCCCCAGTGCCTGTGCACAGTGGACTGGTGTCCTATAAGCTAAATTTGTCATTTGCTGCAGATGATTTGACCCTAATTCAACTCAAGAGAGGTACCATCTGCAGGGCAAGTAACAACGTGTAATGTGGTCTCTGTCTCCATTCTGACTTAGTGACTTCATGTCTTGTGAACCCTAGTAGATA
>NW_007729592.1:140825-153032 GCF_000696425.1 Galeopterus variegatus
CCCGCACCTCGCTCAGCCAGTGAGCGGGAACCGGTCTGTATGTGGGATCCGAACCCTCGGCGGGAGCGTCGCCACGCTCCCAAGCGGCGCACTGTAGCAGTGCACCACCGGGCCGGCCCAAAACCTCTTTTCTTATAAATTACCCAGTTTCACATATTCTGTTATAAGCAACAGAAACAGACTAATACACTGGGTGGCTTAAAACAACAGAAATTTATTCTCTCTCTCTCACAGTTCTAGAGGTCACAAATCCAAAATCAAGGTGTCAGCAGAGATGGTTCCTACTGGAAGCTCTGAGGGAGAATCTGTTCCATGTTTCTCTCCTAGCTTCTGATGATTGCTAGAAATTCTTGATGTCCCCTGGCATGTAGACTCATTACTCTATTTTCAGCCTCCATCTTCATGTGGAATTCTCTCCTGTGTCTCATCACATAGCATTCTCCTTATGTGTCTGTCTCTGTGTCTCTTCTCCTCTTCTTATAAGGACAGCAGTCATATTGGATTAAGATCCACCCTAATTGAGTATGACATTGGCACTGGGTGTTAGAACTTCAACATATTTTGGAGGGACACAATTCAACATACAACACTCATCACTGGGAAATTTGGGGGTGAAAGAAGTAGTATTACTCTGAAAGAATTCCTTCCTTGCCTTTCTACTCTGGGAAATAACCACCTAGATAAACACCCTAGGGATTAAAAAGCCTCCAACTACAAAGACTGGTAACAAACTCATTCTCCTACAGAGGCTGGAAAGGGAACTCTAGTGAGTGAAATGGACTGGAGAGTGCAAACTGATTTACTCATTTTATTCACTCTAAAAAATAACCTGTATTGAAATTTTAGTCCACACTTCCTTTTTGAAATCATTAAACTTTTCCTCGTGCATCTTTTGCATATGCATTTTTGGACATAATTTTTATAATTCTCATTATGGTTTGTTTTACCTAGGCATTTTACACTGAATTTATGACAAATACACTTTCTTTGTTTGTTAAGAATGTAGAATACTCTTAATTGCCACAAAGAAATGTGCTTTCTCTCATTTTTCTGGAAACAGACTCTTAGACTAGCACTCATTTTGCCAGAGACATAAGGGAGAAACATTTCTCTGCTATAAGAAAAACAGCAGTGCAAACATAATGATATGCAGTAGCTAGCACACAACTTCAGTGGGGAGTACTGGGGACTGTGGTACCTGTGTAAATGGGGACAAAGCTACTCAGGTCCAACAAATTAGTGACACATAGCATGCAGGGAAGTCCTGCATGCAGCATGTCCAGGGAAGACAGTTCTGATTTTTCAAGAAAAAAACAGAAATCCAAATTTTTTAATGAGAAATCTCCAGATTTATTTTAATGTTGGTTTATGCAAGCTCCCTCCCTCCAGCAAAAACAACAAACATATCTGTAGATTGAATTCAGTTATAAACCACTGATTGCTATTTTCATATAAACATTTGAATAAAAGGTTTTCCTTTTAGAAAGACTTACTTCCTTCCCTCATCATCTTCTCTTCCTGCCACTACTAAGTTACAGTTTTCAAATTATGACCTTCCTAAAATAGAATTAAAAGTCCAATCCAGGTGCTCAGCCAATAAAATGAAATCTTGATTACCATTGCCTAATTGATAGAAGATAAATAAATCTATAGATAGGAGAATCTCAATCTGAAAAGCTCCTTGTGCAAGCTAATCAGTGTCTTTTACTGCTCTGTTGCTATCTGACAAGAGATCTGATTGTGTACTGTGCGACACCTCTCACTGTCTGCACTCATGTTTATTGGAGGTTGTGATTTTCCACTGCATATATATATATGTGCATAATGTATATATAATGCATAATGTGTATATATATAATTTATATATATAATGTACATATTCATTTATATATGTATATGTACATTTATATATATATATACATATATATAAAATGTAGCCATATTTTTGGCTAATACCAGGGTACCTCAAAAAGTTCATGGAAAAATAGAATTAAAAGATAATACGAATCTTTCCACACACTTTTGAAGTACACTCATATACTCTTACAGATTTTGGTGGATGTACATCATTCTTTTTAACTATCCCAGTAAGAAAATCTCTTCCTTTTGTCTTCAAACACTTTAATTTCATAAGGCCAAGGAAAAGGGTTCTCTTACTGGGAAGCTAAAAATAATGACAAATGTGCACCTATAAAATTTAAAAATGCTAAATTCTCACTTTCCCAGTCTCCTTTGAAGCCAGAGTATAAGCATATGCCTCAATGTTCACCTATAGAATGTATCATCCAGACTTTCTTAGGAATACAAAGAAGCAGAATCCTTTCTGGTGAGGGGGCCAGAAGGAGTGTCCATCTCATAGAGATCCACTTTGCAGAGGCAGCCGAGGCAACTGTGGCTGCAGCTGTAATACCTGGTGTGCAGCATGTGGGAACTGGTAGTGCCAGCTTGTAGGTCGATGCCCAGGAACAGTGCTCAGTGGCAGTGCCCAGAAGGCCTTTTTGTTCTGTGATATAACACAGGCATTGCTCCTGTCTGTGGAGCCTCCAAGCTTAATTCTCTACCCATCCAGAAGATTGCATGAGCTGCCATGTATATTAATAAATTCCTTTTCTGTTTCAAATATCCAGACTTGGTTTTTGTGCTTGAAACAAAGTTCCTTGATTTATATAAAAAATAAATATGTCAATGGTAACAGTATCTTTCATGTGATGCTCAAGAGTTTTACCTCATGAACAAGTTTAAGAACCATGCTCCAAGAGATGGAAATAAAGCATGGTGGTTACTATTACGGACTCTGGTTCAAATCATGGCTCGACTACTTCCCAGTTATGTGACCTTAAGCAACTGCTTTAATTTTAATCTCTCTGTGCCTCAGTTCCCTCATCTGTAAAAGGGGGAAATAACAATTAGCACCTATCTCATAGGATTGCTGTGTATACTAATTAAGTGCTTGGAACATAATAAGTACTTCAATAAATGTTGCCTATTGTCATTATTTCCCCCCAATCTTTATCAGGTGGGGAATAAGACCACACAATTAGGTGGGACTCACTCTTGACATAGCCACTTCTTTTGGGTGGGTGGTAACAAAATAGATAGGGCCAAAAGGAACTCCAAGATGCTGGAGCTAGAACACTTAGACTCCCAATTTTCTGTGAAAATAATAACCTGATGTGCCAGCCCCATGGCTCACTCAGGTGAGTGCAGTGCTGTTAGTGCTGAGGCCGTGGGTATATATACCTATTTATACCGATATAGGTATAGGGATGGCCGATGTGATCACTAGCTGAGCGTGGTGTGGACAACACCGGGCTGAGGATTGAGACCCCCTTACCAGTCAAAAAAAAAAAAAAAAAAGGAAATAATAACTGATGCTAGAGTTGGATTCCCTGAAGGTTTAAAACCCTAAGAGAAACTGCAAAACTGCAACATCTGTCCCCTTAAAGCTTCCCTTGAATCATGAAAAAAAAAAAAAAAGGAAATAATAAGTGATGCTAGAGTTGGATTCCCTGAAGGTTTAAAACCCTAAACTGATGCTAGAGTTGGATTCCCTGAAGGTTTAAAACCCTAAACTGATGCTAGAGTTGGATTCCCTGAAGGTTTAAAACCCTAAACTGATGCTAGAGTTGGATTCCCTGAAGGTTTAAAACCCTAAACTGATGCTAGAGTTGGATTCCCTGAAGGTTTAAAACCCTAAACTGATGCTAGAGTTGGATTCCCTGAAGGTTTAAAACCCTAAACTGATGCTAGAGTTGGATTCCCTGAAGGTTTAAAACCCTAAACTGATGCTAGAGTTGGATTCCCTGAAGGTTTAAAACCCTAAACTGATGCTAGAGTTGGATTCCCTGAAGGTTTAAAACCCTAAACTGATGCTAGAGTTGGATTCCCTGAAGGTTTAAAACCCTAAACTGATGCTAGAGTTGGATTCCCTGAAGGTTTAAAACCCTAAGAGAAACTGCAAAACTGCAACATCTGTCCCCTTAAAGCTTCCCTTGAATCATGAAAAAAAAAAAAAAACATTCTAGGGAATCTCACCATTTCCCTTCCTATAGTTTTTCTCAAGTCTACTGTCTTCGCAAGGCTCTTAGCATACATCCATGAATAAAACTGAAAAGTATTCTTGCCCTCATGGAGCTGATATTGCAGAATAAGCTAATAATCATTCTAGGGAATCTCACCATTTCCCTTCCTATAGTTTTTCTCAAGTCTACTGTCTTCGCAAGGCTCTTAGCATACATCCGTGAATAAAACTGAAAAGTATTCTTGCCCTCATGGAGCTGATATTGCAGAATAAGCTAATAATAAAATAATAGATCCACAAATTATTTGTTATGTTGCAATGTAGCACATGCTAAGGGGAATAATAGAGCAAGACAAAGGAAATCTGGAGTGCCCAGGGTAAGGGTACAGCAGATTACAATAGGTAGGCCCATTTAGAGAGGTGATACTGGAGTAGAGTAAGAGGAGGCAGAGAGTTATCCGTGTGGATATCTGTAGGAAAAGCATTCCCAGGCAGAGGGAATAGCTATTGCAAAGTCCTTAAGGAAGGTGCATGACTCATATTTTGGAAGATCAGCAAGGAGATGGTAGAGCTGAAATAACGAGTAGGGGAAATTCATCAGATGAGATCACAGAGATAATTAGGAGTTGTTGTGCATAGGTCCTCTCTACCTAACTCTTTGGACAGCTCCATTATCTTGCTAGAACCAGCGTCCGGTTCCTGTGGCTATACCATTTAACATTATGTCCTGTCGGCCAGGTTAGACAATTTCCAGACCTCTTCAACCTGTCCCACTCATGCCCACCCCAGTCAGTAACTAGACATAGTGCCATGGCATGGCCTCTCCTAATATGCCCAGTCATTAAACTACACCAGTCTATGCTCTAACACATGAAGAACATTGAAAGAAGAAAATAATCCAGTGTTCAGAACACTAGGAATCACCTACATTTTCCAAACTTGAGTCACTTGTTTAGAATAAAGAGGCCCAGACTCACCCCGATCTACTGAAACAGATCCTCCCCAGAAAGGAAACTATAAACTTATTCTTTTTCATTTTTTAGCAAGTTCTGCAAGTGATACCAATGGTGATCTAAGTTTGGAGAACACTGATTTGGACCCAAACCCTCATTACAAAAGAGGGAACAAAAAGCCCATAGGAGTTAAGTAATTTCCAAAAAAAGCATTTCTTCTCCCTCAATTGGGAGGAACTTTTTTTTTCTTTCTTCTTTTTAACTTTCCTCATTTCCCCTCCACTATGTAGAAGTTACATGTTTTTGATCAACCTCTGAGGGCACCGCTAACACTTCCTAATCATGTCTCCTAGGAGAAGTGACTTTGGAAACCTGAAACAGTCTGGGGAACTGCTCTATCCTTTCCTCATGAAAAGCTCACCTTGAAAGAGCAGCAGCTGCTCTACTCTAGGAAAATTATTTCTTCTTAATTGGGACCATCTAGAGAGGCTTGGAACCATACAGTCTCTCTTTGCCAAATTTAAAAAAAAAAAAAAAAGAGGCGTCCCTTTTTCCTTATTATTTTCAAGATGATACATGTGATCTAAAGCCTCTTGCACACCATGAGGTGCTCATTGCATCAATAGGCATTATGTATGTGAAAGGGCAGCAGGAGCGGGCTCATTATCTCCAGCCCAAGCAGAGAGAAAGGCAATCATCATCATTCTCTGCTTTTCTTGAAGCTTTTAACTGGTGTCGGAAACATAAGTAACCTGAGTGCTTTGGGTGAGGGTGAATAACACCTTTTTTCAATTGGCAAATTGGTCTTTCTCCACAGACCACAGGGATGGGGGAAAAGGGACCATTGAATGAGAGAAACTATTCTTATCCATAAAATTGGAATGGTTGCTTTGTCTTTGAGAAGAGTGGTGTCTCTCCAGTAATACCTTCTGATACACCCAAACTCTTAAACGAAGATGATGTCAAAGAGAAGGGTTGGCCAGAAAACAAGAAGTACCCACTCCAAGAACATTATTAACATTCTGTTTATCAAGGGGCTTTACTCTCTTCCCTATCAGGAGCATTGCTATAGAATTGATGCAACTTCGCATCAAGATTTCATGGATCCAATTAGTCTTGATTGTCTTCTCCAATAAGAGAATCCAGGCATAGATCGTTTAAATCAACAGAAAGGCACATACCTGGAGCAAAGCCTTGGCTTTGCTTCTCTTTGAAATGCAGTGTAATCATCACTTTGAGTCTTTCTCGTTTCCTATTTCCATTCTGATGCTACTAAGAGAAGAGAGTCACTCATCAGGTTTCCTTTGTTGAATTCAACACTATAGAAGAAAAGTGCAACTTTTCTTCTAATAGCAATGGTTTCCTCCTCTTTACCTGTGTACTCTCTCAAGCCGCCTACTAACAGCCTTTTTCATCTCATTCTGCTCTGCCTCACTTCATTTCCCAAATATCTTTTAAAGATCTCCTGGGAGCCATCCTTTCAAAAAAGTACTTTAAAAAAAAAATTGTAGTAAGAACACTTAACATGAGATCTACCTCTTGAAAAAATTTAAAGTGCACAATATGGCATTGTTAACTACAGGCACAATGTCACACAGCAGATTTCTAGAACTTATTCATTTTCCATAACTGAAACTATATGTCCATTAAACAGCAACTCCCCATTTCTCTGTACCCCCAACCCCTGGCAACCGCCATTCTACTCTATTTCTGTAAGTCTGACTATTTTAGTTACCTCATATAAATGGAATCATGCAGAATTTGTCCTTTTGCAACAGGCTTATTTCACTTAGAATAATGTTGTCTAGGTTCATCCATGTTGTCACATATGGCAGGATTTCCTTCTTTGTTAAGGCTGAGTAATATTCCATCATATGTTTTACCACATTTTCTTTATCTATTCATTGTCTGATGGACATTTTCGTTGTTACCACATCTTGGCTATTGTGAATCATGCTACAATGAACATAAGTGAGATCCTGATTTTAATTCTTTTAGATATACACCCAGAAGTGGGATTGCTGGATCATATGGTAGTTCTATTTCTAATTTTTTGAAGAACCTCTGTACTGTTTTCCACAGCAGCTGCACCGTTTTACATTCCCACCAACAGTGCACAAGAGTTTCAACGTCTCCACATCCTCACCAATACTTATCGTTTGTCCTTTGGTGTTTTGTTGTTGTTGTTTTGGTTTTTTATAATAACCACTCTAACAGGTGTGAAGTGATAGCTCATTGTGGTTTTAATTTGCATTTCCCTGATGATTACTGATGTTGAGAATCTTTTTAATGTACCTGTGGACCATGTGTATATCTTCTTTGGAGAAATGCCTGCTCAAGTCCTTTGCTGATTATTTAATTGGATTGTGTGAGAACTTGACTTCAGGACTAGGATTTATTATGCACATGTGTAAAGCACTGTCCCAGTCACCCAACCATTTATGTCAGCAGTACTCATGAAGTGCCCAGACCAGACCAGGCACTTCATCAAGCACAATAAACATGAAATCAATATTAAGAAAATGGGGATCACAAAGATCTCAATCCAACTAAGTAATTCAGTGAGAACACATCCTCAATTTTTGTCTTCTCATTCTAAACCTTTGTATCTGACTCTGCTCCCTTTTCTTGCCACCAGTAAGAAAATTTGTTTTTTGTTTTATTTCATTTTGTTTTTTAGCGTCTGAAATATATTTTGGCCATAGCATTTTCAAATGTAGTGAAAGATAACAGGAGCCCTGTCTGATCCTTGCTCTACTAGGGCTGTTTCCAGAACACTGATTCACCACCACCACTGCTGGTCTCTCTGCTGCAGGCCAAGGCCTCCTGTCTCTGAACTCACTCCATGTACCACAGCTGACATTTCACCCTCTGCTGTCAATATGCACTTCCATGCTCCTGATTAAAGGTGGCACAACTCATATGAAGGGTGAGCTAAAAGCCAAGTATCCGGCCTTCTCACATAGGTGATAAAGTGAGAAAATAAAAGACAAGTATGAATATGAATATGAATATTCTCTCCTTGCTTCGGACTGTGCTTCAACCCTGTTACTGTTATTCAAACCACCTCTCTTTTTACCAAACCGCACTGGCCTGAGGACCATGATTGATACTTTTTTGCATCACTCTCAACTGCTAGCCCAGTGCCAGCCACATAGTAATGATCAACAACTTCTTATTAATGGGCAGAAAATTTGAGGGTGCATTAAAAAATCGTGTAATTAAATTAAAACCCTTTTTTACAAAGTGTAAAACAGTCTCAGAACAATAAAATGCAATCTCTAAAGTCACATCTATAACCAACTGGTGACTGAGGCAGGACTGAAACCCAGGAATCAAGCATTTGCTCTTCAACACCTTTTTTTTTTTTTTTTAATGTAATCTTCGTGCCTATATTATATGCAGAGCTGAGGCTTGGCTACCATTTCAACTTAAATTTCTTACATCTTGATCCATCTGAAAGTACTCACCTGCCAGACCTACTTCTGATTTCATACCCGTGGCACTATATTGAGTGTCTCCATGTTCTAAAGGAGGCTATTTAGACGTCTCTACCCCAGTGGGTCAAGCGAGAGAAGACATGTTCTACGTTCAGGGCCATATTGCTGCATGATGGAAAACCAACGCTTTTCTTGACTCATACTGATTTCTTTGGCCCTGGCATTACTTTTCTCTCAGGTTTCAGCACCCAGGCTTTATCATGTTCCAGGAACCTGGCCCTCTAAGCCCAGCTAGCTATATTGTCAGGAGATGCCTAGTTCCACAATTCCAGCTCTCTCGACCAATCTTTCTTGTCAGAGAAGTAGGGTAGAAATTCAATTCAATAGCCATTTATTGACCACTTTCTATGTACAAAACTCAGTCTTAGGCATGTGGAATAAAATACAGTTAAATGTACTGGTTTACCTCTGATTCACAAAAGTGATGACCCAATTTGCATATGTAGACCAGATACTTCATGGGTATAATTGCTTAATAAAAATATAAATAAATACTCTTTAATTGATTTTTATGAAAAAATATGTCATTCCTCAAGGGACAAATAATTTTTATTCATTAATTTATTCAAAACTATATAGCGAGCATGAAATATTTCTCAGGCATTCTCCCAGATAACGGGAATGCAAAAGTGAGTAACTTCAGATTGTTATGCTCTGTGACTCTGCAAATAAAAAGAGAGAGACAGACCCCCCCCAACCCCCCACCAAAAGAAAGTAAGGACATTAAAGTAAAAAAGAAGTTATGGTAGAATTCTCTGTTCTATGGGAGATCACTAGCATGAAGATGGTTGTAAGAGACAAGGGAGAAGTCAGTTCATAGAGCATCTTAACTTGGAAGACAGTCATTGAGTAGTTGAGGGAGAGCTCTGTTCCAGATGGAAAGGAAAATGTCAGTCAATGCACTGAGGCATGGCACAATCTAGATGAAGGGTATGAGAGAAGAAAGGATAGGAAAAAACAAATCAAAGAGAATCTTCAGGCATTGATTAGAACTTTGAACTGTGTCCTGTGGACAATGGAAGCCACTGGCAGTTTTTTGAAAGAAGAAGGACTTGATTAGATTTGGGGTAAATTAGGAGGATGAGACAAAGCAAGGACATCCAGGCAATGCCTGACATGCTTTACTAGAAGCAAGACTTTTAAATACACAGTAGAGGTTTGATATGAAAGCAGGCAGGAGGTATCATCTACAGAATCTGATAAGTTAGATTCCAGACTTTGTCACAGGCAGAATAATGGCTCTCCAAATATGACCCTGCCCTAATCTCAGAACCTGTGAATATGTTACCTTACCTTTCAAAAGAGACTTTGTAGATGTGAATAAAGTTATGGACCTTAAAGTGAGGAGTGTATCCTGGATTATCCAGACATGTGCAATCTAATCACTTGAGTCATTAAAAGCATAAGACTTTTCCCAGCTTCTCAGATATGATCAGAGAGAGATGAGATGGAAGAAGAAGGAGACATTCGAAATGTGAGAGAGATTTGACCCTCCACTGCTGGCTTTAAAGACAGAGAAAGGGGCCCATGAGCCACTGAATATGGGTTGCTTCTAGCAGCTGGAAATGGCCTGCAGCTCATAGCCAGCAAGAAAGCAGGGATCTCAGTCCTACAACCACAAAGAACTAAATTCTATCAAAAACTGAATGAGTAAGGAAATAGATCCACTTATAGAGCCTTTAGAAAGGAACAAAGTCCTGTTGACACCGCGATTTTAGCCTGGTGAGACCCATGTCAAACTTCCGACCTAGAGAACCATAAAATGATCAATTTATGTTGTTTGAGGCACTGATTTTGTAGTAATTTGTCAACAATTGAAACTAATCAGATTTGAAAGCACAAGGGATGTCCAGATGATTTCCAGGTGGGAAGCAGGAGTTAAAGAAAAAAAATCTTCCAGGGAAATTAAAAAGGAAGGATCCAAGAAGTAAAGAACAATCAGAAGTCATAGAACCAAGGCAGAAACCAAGAAAGGAGTGATCATATTGACAACCACAGAAGGTGAAGTATCACCGGGATGGTAGGCTTTGCCAAAGCCAATCTTCAAATCTGTGAACATAATCTTTAAAGGATTAAACCAGAAGGTGGAAGCAATACTGGCCTTCAACCTTCAACCCCCAGTGCCGGGATGGTAGGCTTTGCCAAAGCCAATCTTCAAATCTGTGAACATAACCTTTAAAGGATTAAACCAGAAGGTGGAAGCAATACTGGCCTTCAACCTTCAACCCCCAGTGCCTGTGCACAGTGGACTGGTGTCCTATAAGCTAAATTTGTCATTTGCTGCAGATGATTTGACCCTAATTCAACTCAAGAGAGGTACCATCTGCAGGACAAGTAACAACGTGTAATGTGGTCTCTGTCTCCATTCTGACTTAGTGACTTCATGTCTTGTGAACCCTAGTAGATAAAGCTTGTTACATTCCAAAGCACTTAAAGACCTATTTGCAAGGCTAAAAAGAGTAGTGATATTTTTTATTCCCTGGGATTCCAGCAGTGGTAAGTGTGGCCACCAAAGAGTTCAAAAGCTGCAGCTGATTGCTCCACTTCTCCTGAATGCACACAAACTTTTCAATGACCAGTTACCATTTTATTTAAATGCAGCTGCTTTAGACCTGCATTCTTCACAAATATGATGTGGGAACCTGTCGTATTCACCTTTGTAGCCCCAGCAACTAATCAATGGTGGGAACATAGTATTTCAGGAATATTTCTTTCCTGACTGTATTAGTGAATAAATGAGGTCTGTAATAAATTGGTGAATTCACCATAATATCCAAAACACAATTTACCACATGATTTTCAAAGACTCCCATCAGCATGCATAATATTCACAATATGTGAACTTAATTCTTTTAAAACTTGTAACAACAACAAAAAAAACCTTACATTAGCATAAAGATAATATTCAAAGTACTGCATGCTCCTTCACACCTCACAGAGTTTTGTTCCAAGAAAGAATTGTTTCCAGAAAATACCTTATCATGATGAAGCTGGCTTGGCACGCAATTATGATGTATGTCCTTGGCTATATTCAAGTTCACTGAGTGGTACATATTTTCTTTTCTGAAATAGCAGAACATTGTCTTGCCCCAAGCATCCCTGGGAATACTTGGGTGTTACTTAAAAATCACTCTGAGATTCTCCAGGCAGCTTTTTGCAATATTTCCCCAAGTAGGTCTTCAATTGTTTCCTTTGTCCACATTATCGTAAATCTGCTTCTGTATATTATGCCCCAGCTAAAGCCCCCAGGGCTCCCGACAACCCACTCCAACAAGAGACTAAACTCATCAGTTTAGCTTCTTGGAGTTTCCAAACTGGTAGGGGACTCGGAAACCATTTAATCTAATTTTCATGGTGAGAAGATGAGAAAGCAGAGACTGAGGGAGCAAGGTGAATTGTTTAGGGGATAAGGCTGGTTAGTAACAGAACCAGACTCCAATTCTTGTCTTCAATTCAGAGGTGAGTGTCCTTTCCACAACAGCATGCAAACATGTCCGCATTTCAAAGATGTCCTCACCTAATGTAGGACCCAGCCATATTTGGTGAAGTTTATTTTCCTAGCCACCTTTGGGGCATGGTTCTTTTGGCTCTTTCTCAGAGTGCACATGGTCTCAACTTGCAATGATTGACTTACAATTTTTTTGCTTTACAATGGTGCAAAAGATAAGCATGCAATAGAAACCATACTTCATGTACCCGTACAAGCACTGTGTTTTTTACTTCCAGTACAGTG
>NW_007729592.1:153754-154651 GCF_000696425.1 Galeopterus variegatus
AGGTTAAGCTATGATGTTTGGTAGGTTAGGTGTATCAAATGTGTTTTTGATTTATGGTATTATAAACTTAACCATGAGTTTAATAGGACATATCCCCATTGTAAATTGAGGAACATCTGTACTAGGCAGAGATTTTCAGATTATGAAATCAAATGCATTACCCACTAAGAATCAATATATGATTTTCCTCCAATTCTGAAGTTGTGACTTTTTTTTAATTTTCTACATTAATATGTGGGCAATTCAAAAAGTTTGTGCAAAAATAGAATTAAAAGATAATACAAATTTTTCCATGAAATTCTGAAGTACCCTTGTAATTCTTGTAATTTCCCTTCCCTCTCTCACTTCCATCCATAACAAAAATATACCATCAGACATTTATTCTTTTATTCATTCATTCATTCATTCATTTTATTCATTCACTTATTTATTAAAAAAGACTTTGTATCCCATTTCATATTTTCCAATTTGTTTCTAAGCACTGAAAGCACAGAGATGAAAACGGGGATTGCTGTTGTTGTTGTGGAGAGAGGAGGTCACCAAGAAATTAGGCTTTATTGTCTTTACCTATTATTTTTTAATAGTGATGTTGACATCTCCCCAGCAAGTTTAGAGGCTTCTGTGAATAGGGAAAGGGAAGGGGATTTTAAAATAGAAAATTTTGAACAGAAGTTTTGCTTTTAAAAAAAGCATTTTTAATTTTTTAATAACAGTGATTTATAAATAGTTTAATTTGATGGCTGCCAGGTAAATTCCATTACCTTTTTGTAATGATAGGAATTTCCCTGGAGAATGGCAAAATTCAGGCTGGGAAACAGATTTTTAGATTAATAAAAAAGCCACTTCCTTCTATATTTCAAGCATGATATGTGGTTCCCTCCTTGCAATAGCTAACTA
>NW_007729592.1:155645-157458 GCF_000696425.1 Galeopterus variegatus
AAGCCACTTCCTTCTATATTTCAAGCATGATATGTGGTTCCCTCCTTGCAATAGCTAACTATTTAAATGTAGAGGGAAAAAAGAAAAGAAGAAACAGATGTAATTGTTTCAGGAATTTTGGGCCAGAGATGCAGCTAAATGCCTTTTTCTTTGCCATGCTCCAATTAATAAATTGGTTCTTTTTTAAATGTAGAATGTGAAAAGATTCCTATGGTGTCCATGAAGGTGAACCCCTCAGATCTCTCTCCAGGTGAACCTGCCGTGGGGAGGAGGGGTAGCTGACAGCCTCCAACTGCCCTACCTGTGGACGGGCCCTAGCACTCACACCTAGACCACGTTCTCCTGGAGCTACCCCACTGACTGAGCACTGCGGGGCAGCTCACCTCCCCTACTTTACTTAGGGTTCCTGCAGACAAATGTCAATCAGAGAAGCTACTTACTACACAGTGATAATACTAATAACAATCCATATTTTCCTCACTGGTTTCTAAGACCTCTTTTGCTAAGTTCTCTTTTTTTTTTCACAATTCTGAGCAAAAAAGACCCTCCACACACCCCACCTGTCTTAGGAGGCAAAAGAAGACAGATAATCACCCACAGCTAAGCTTCGTGGACATGATGTGGTTACTGTTTCTAAAGAGGGGGGATGTCTGAATGATGGACAGCAATTGCATCCAGTTACAGCTCTTCTTGTGTCTTGGGGGCCCTGAATGCTTGCTTCTTCTGTTATCCAATAGAAATATTGCAAAGGAGTAAGCATGACTAATCTGTCGAAACAAAGAACAGGACAGGAGTTTTAAAAATCTGTTCCTGCTTCTACATTGTCCCCTGTCATAATTATATAAACTATCTTTTGTTATAAAATGGCCAAGGTCTTGCAGGAAACACTTTGTGATGATCTGGGGATACTGCTATAGACAGAATTGTGTCTTCCCAAGATTCATAAACCCTAAACCCCTGTGTGACTGTATTTGGAGACAGCACCTATAATGAGGTGATTAAGGTTAAATGAGGTCATAAGGTGATGCCCTTATAATTCAATAGGGCTGGGGCCCTTATAATAAGAGAAAGAAGCCCCAGAATGTATACTCCCTCCCTTTTCTCTCTCTCTCTTTCTCTCTGCCATGTGAGGACACAGCAAGAGGCAGCCATCTAAAAGCCAGGAGAAGAGGCCTTAGAATGAAACCTACCTTGCCAGCACCTTAATCTTGGACTTCCCAGACTCCGGAACTGTGAGAAATAAATTTTCCAGCACCTTAATCTTGGACTTCCCAGACTCCGGAACTGTGAGAAATAAATTTTTATTGTTTAAGCCACCCATTTTTTGATATTTTCTTATGGCAGCCTGAGCTAATTCAGACAGTAAGAACAAGTTACCAAATCCATTTCTTTCAAAGTGAAATAAGCATTTTCATAGGGCAGATGGCCAAGCACCTCCTGACACAGTGACATACAAAAATGTCTTTCAAAGAAAAAAACAGATGAGATTGGGAGCATTCAGGGTGGTACAGCCATAGAGCAAAGGAGCTGAATAGGCATTTCTCAAAGAAAGATAGATATACGAATGACCAACGGACACATGAAAAAATGCTCAACCTCACTCAGCATTTGGGAAATGCAAATCAAGACCACTTTGAGATACCATCTCACTGCAGTCAGGATGGCTAATATCCAAAAGACTGAGAATGACAAGTGCTGGTGAGGTTGCAGAGAAAAAGGAACTCTCATACACTGTGGGGCTGCAAAATGGTTTAGCCTCTATGGAAAATGGTTTGGAGGTTCCTCAAACAATTGCAGATAGATCTACCATATG
>NW_007729592.1:158265-160427 GCF_000696425.1 Galeopterus variegatus
ATGGACTTAGACAAAATTATATTAAGTGAAACAAGTCAGGCACAGAAAGAGAAATACCACAGTTCTCACTTATTTGTGAGAACCAAAAGTAAATAAATAAATGCAAACAAATGTGTGTGGGGGGGGGAAGAAGACAGAATAAGCACAAAAATTCCTTGAACTACTTAAGTCAAGTGAACAGGTATGATGTGTGTGGGGGAGGGGAGGGGGTGGAGAGGAACAGGTAAAGGGGCATGAAAATCAACTACAATGTATTTTGAGAAGTAAAATAAAAATAAAAAGAAGAAAAAAACATTAAATCTTTGCCTCCACAATTGTAAGATAATATGTGTTGTTTGAAGTCATTAAGTTTGTGGTAATTTGTCACTACAGCAGTAAGAAACAAATACACTAATGTACTAAAGCAGGTATTTTTCCAACTTTAATATGCATAAGTTTTATCTGGGATGTTTGTCAAATACCAGTTTAAAGTCTCCACTTCCCCAAAATTCTAATGTTGGTTGCCTGCAGGGAAGTCTAAGAACGTGCATTTTTAATGAATACATCTCCCTTCCTCCATGATTCTGATTCCAGTGTTCTACCAGCCATACTTTGAGGAACACTGAATGAAACCAGACCATAAATGTGACGCTACCTGAAATGATGTTGCAACAAATCCCTGCTGGTACTTTCAGCAATCATCCCCAAGAAGGATGCATCAAACACTGAGTTCCACATCACATTACGCAGCAAGATTCCAGTGCATCTTGTAACTCTGTTCATTGTGCCAGTGAATTTCAATAGAACAGTTAATATTCCCCTCATCAAAGAAATATTAAGTGTGAGGGGATAGAATAGAAAGAGTACTGGTCTTACAATCAGGAGACCTAGATCAAACATCAAGCCTTCTTCTCAGTCGCTACCTGAATGTACAGCACTGAGTGAGAAGTTTCTCATCTCTGAACCTCAGTTTCCTCATACAAATGAGAGAATTTAACTAAACAGTACCTTAAATTCCTTTAGCAATAATATCCTCTAACTTAGTCTATTCGAGTCTTCTAAGAAATAAGTAAAAGACAGTAGGAGTTTCCTTTTTATTTTCTGTGTTTCTTTCATCTCTAATCAACTTCAGTGGTTTGCTAGGACATTTATGAATGAAAGGTTTTCTTTTTCACTTTCAGTTCTCTATAATCCTGGGAAAATGATACCCTTTCAAAAGGAGACACAGGTAGACCCAGAATACNTCTCTATAATCCTGGGAAAATGATACCCTTTCAAAAGGAGACACAGGTAGACCCAGAATACGCACGGTTCAATGACTGTTTCTTTACAGCCACACCCTCCCCCCAAAGTCAATTGAAATAAAAGGTCTTGCTGAGGAGCCCAGCAAAATGACAGGCAGGCAAGATGTTGAGTGCTGGTGGTTAGCACCCCCAGACTTCGTTGTCCTCATCCCACATGAACGGGCAGGCACACGAGCACGGCAGCACACTTCCTGAAAATGCTGCCAGAGAATGTGCCTTCCAGAGCTGGATTTCTAATCAGAGCTGACTGGGGATTTGTGCAGCAGCATCCATACCTCTGTGCTTTTTACCTGCCAACTTTCCACTTTTAGTCATTACATGTGTAGGACTTGCCTCGCACCTGCCAAACACACCATTTTCCATTATTCTGAAGCGCGTGAGCCACCCTGTTAATCATCTAGCTCTTTGTTTCCCTCCTTCTTTCTCTAGCTGGCTCTCATCCTTAAGTTCTTTGGTTTGGCATCACCCCTAGGACAAAGTAAGTGACAACTTTTCTCCACTCTGAATTGTTCAAATCAGACCTGGAACACTCAGCTTACTTTATGGAGTGGGTGAGGGGATTGTTAACACATTTCATAAAAGAGATTTTAATGGAGGGTTAAGAATGTGCACTTTGGTATCAGTAAAGGCATCAGTTCAAATCCTGGCTCTGCCAAGAACTAGACATACAGGCTTAACAAAGCTACTCAGCTTGTCCTTACCTTTGGTTTCTTTACCTATAAAATGAGGATGACACCATCTAACTCAGATTATTGTGGACATTAAAGATAATGTTTCTAAAATACCCAGCACATATTAAAAGTTCAACATGGCAGCTTTTATTATTATAAGTATTCTTATCAGCTAACTACTACAACGTGTCCAGAGCTGAGTATCATT
>NW_007729592.1:161641-162874 GCF_000696425.1 Galeopterus variegatus
GGCCGGCCCTTAAATGAGCTTTTCTCAGCTACAGTCCTGCAATGCCAAATTCATTATGTAAAACCTGAGTGGATGGATACATTGTGAGAGACTCTTTAAAATGTAAACTCGATGGCAAAGCCCCTTACATGGAATTATGTGCTCTTAATTAGCTAAAGGCTTAAAGGTAGTTAAAACAGGTAAACCATCTTCTTTCCAGCTGAGAGATTATAAAATGGATGTGAAGGATGATAACAAGTATCCAAGGATTTGTAAAATGTCAGGAGCAGTGAGCTAATGAGTCTTAAGGAAGTGTACATACAAATGTTTTTGAAGTCTTAATAAAGGTTAGCAAATTGCTCTCTCACCAGGTTGCTCTTTCTCTTTTCCTCCAGATAGCTCAGGAACATCTCATGGAAATAGGAAATTAGCAGTCTCATAATTAGAGATCGTAGTAGGCACTTTGGAAAATATTTAAGGGAAAAATACAATAGACGCATTTACATCAAACCTGATTTTTCCAAGCACATGCGCGCACACACACAAATTACAGATGAATACACTATACTAACACTTCTAAAATTAGGTGTTGATCTTGGGCCTTGACATCAATGCTAGGATGGACTTTGGCTATGTAATTTAATAACCATTTTTAAAAAATAGCATCTCACAGTTTGCAAAGCGCTTTCACAACTTTTACTCAGCCTCATTCCAACCCCTGTTCGCTTAGTGGGTAAAATGTGAGGATCAGCTGTATTCTTCCTTCCATAGCTCAGGATCTGTGACCAACACACATATATAAAACAACATGCACCACTGAGAAAACACTCAAAGTCTAATCATCCAAAGATGCTGCGAAGCTAGGGCTTAGGGTTCAGAGACCCCTCGAACCCGTCGTACAGACTGGGTCACAAATCCTTCATACAGAAGTCTATGAGCTAGGTAATAGGAAAAGGTCCTGGGAGCCATGGGTAAAAAAATTAATAGGTTTTATTCAGAGCTAGGAGCAGCTGTCCTAGTGGCCTCCCGGAGCATCCCCAGAAGCACGGTGTATCAGAGCCGTTAGTCCTTTATACTTGAGTCTATAACCCAGGACACCTGGGTGCACATGCAGCAGTTACATCAGACAATAACCAAGGAACACCTGGGTGCACGTGCATATTTACATCAAATGCTCCACAAGATTCTGAACATCTGAGGGGCCCTGACCATTTTCCTGTATTTTCCCAACAGATGCTGGTAATTTTTTTTTTT
>NW_007729592.1:164154-172028 GCF_000696425.1 Galeopterus variegatus
TTTTTTTTTTTATTTCAGATGATTATATTGAAGTGTTTTCTTACCACATTTAGAATATTCATTTAAAACAGGAGATAGGCCATCAGTCCAAAAAAATCTAGCAGTCGTCATTCAAGGACTTTTCTGTCACTTAAGCATATGTATACTTCTGAAGGAAGAATTTCATTCTTTGCAGGTTCTATTATTTAAGCAAATGAGAATGACTCCAGTGTTATGTGTCGGCGATAAGTTGTACACTTAGTTTTTAAAAGCCTTTAAAGAGAACGTGTATGTGATCAACATGAAATAAAAATCTCTCCATTATCCCCTAATACGATCAGAATATGGTACTAAAAATAGCACCTAATAAAAGGACTTGAACAAAGCCCTCTGACCAGGAAACAGTTGAGCTGGGCCCCAAATCATCTGAATTCTATTTAGGAAATTAGATTGAAACCAATTTAATCCTTAACCAGAGGGATTAACATTAGACCTCAGCAGAGATAACAGGTGATAAATGGCATCAGAAGTAACCAATAAGCCTAAGAGGACTGGAAAATTCTAAGAGTCATTTAATGTGCTACTTTTACAAGTAAATCAGTAATAGCTGCAGTCGGCTCTGTAGCTATGTTTGGTTTGACTCATGACTACACCTGCAGAACTGAACATGATAATAAATGGAAGCTGGAAAGGACCTAACACTGTCCAAATCTCCAGACTAATCACCCACTGCATGTTCATGGAATGAGCTGAATTCTAAACTGTGTTTTTCTCATATGCTTTCTCTTTCAAGTTAGAATTTTGTGTGACATAACATTAAACATTATTACTAGCAATAATAATATCTAACATCGATTGAGCATATGCCATGTGCAGGAATCAAAATTCAGTACATCATGAAAAGGAACGTGTTTAAGATTTAGGCCCCGATCTTGGGTTATAAAACAGCAAAAAAAGCAAGGCATGAACAACAAAGGAAAAAAGGTGTCCATCTTTTTAGAATTAAAGAAATCTAGTGGTGAAAGCAGCCCTGGATCTGGGAGGGCTAGCAGAAACAGCTGCTTGTCAACAGCAGCTGAGGGCATGGGAGAGTCGGGATGCACAGGAAAGCAGCCTGCCACTCAGCCCACAGTTCCAATGCTCCAGAATGCTTTCCATGTGTGTGAAGGAATTTACAATCCAGTGATTCACACTTGCAAAGCTTATACTTAGCTCTTTGCAATGGGTGCCAGCTCCTAGTGCTTTCCCATTCGCTAACTCAGATGTCAAGAGAAAGAGGGAATAAAGGTCCAATTATAAGAACTTGAAGACAAACCACTGTATTTAGATAGAGCTATAACCCTCTGTCTATAGACAGAGTGTCCGTGAGGCACCAACCTGCTTAATCTTTCTCTCTTTGTAGGCTTCCAAATCCCATCTCATTTTGCATCCAGTGTGCTTTGTACAAATGCCAATCCCCTCCAATTCAGCCCTGATGTCAAGTGACAAAGAGAAGTACTCCCACTTGAACTCTCTCCCTTTCAGCCTCTTTGCTTCAAGTCTCCTTCAAACAAAGACTTTGCCTCTGATTCCCAGCTTGAGACCACTTCTTAGATGACACATAGACTGGTGTGGCCAAGCAGTTAAAAAAAATAAAAAAGGGNAGGAACGTGTTTAAGATTTAGGCCCCGATCTTGGGTTATAAAACAGCAAAAAAAGCAAGGCGTGAACAACAAAGGAAAAAAGGTGTCCATCTTTTTAGAATTAAAGAAATCTAGTGGTGAAAGCAGCCCTGGATCTTGGAGGGCTAGCAGAAACAGCTGCTTGTCAACAGCAGCTGAGGGCATGGGAGAGTCGGGATGCACAGGAAAGCAGCCTGCCACTCAGCCCACAGTTCCAATGCTCCAGAATGCTTTCCATGTGTGTGAAGGAATTTACAATCCAGTGATTCACACTTGCAAAGCTTATACTTAGCTCTTTGCAATGGGTGCCAGCTCCTAGTGCTTTCCCATTCGCTAACTCAGATGTCAAGAGAAAGAGGGAATAAAGGTCCAATTATAAGAACTTGAAGACAAACCACTGTATTTAGATAGAGCTATAACCCTCTGTCTATAGACAGAGTGTCCGTGAGGCACCAACCTGCTTAATCTTTCTCTCTTTGTAGGCTTCCAAATCCCATCTCATTTTGCATCCAGTGTGCTTTGTACAAATGCCAATCCCCTCCAATTCAGCCCTGATGTCAAGTGACAAAGAGAAGTACTCCCACTTGAACTCTCTCCCTTTCAGCCTCTTTGCTTCAAGTCTCCTTCAAACAAAGACTTTGCCTCTGATTCCCAGCTTGAGACCACTTCTTAGATGACACATAGACTGGTGTGGCCAAGCAGTTAAAAAAAATAAAAAAGGGCAATGCCTAGACTCCCCCATGATGTAAATTAGAGAGTTGCAGCTCCATCAAGGTCCCCGAGTGATGCCTCCCACTGAGTGAGGAACTATTGGATTTCCATCTGTGTGTCTCATACTACTGGTAGCCATTGTTTAAGTAAACATTACTTGGTATAGCTTTTTTAAAAAATTCAATACATGTTGGTGCCTGGTTAAAAGGAAAGAAAATTGCAGTATTAAAAGACTAGTATTTTCAGAGTCTTGTGATGTAAATTGCTAATTTAAAACCCCAAATATTGTTAAAGTGTCTTTATTTAATAGCAGGTGATTGCAAGCTGTAATTTGCAAGCTGTAGATGCAGATGGTAATGTTTTCCCTCCCTTTTCAGCAGTGCAGTACAGTATTTACTGCAGATCTATGCAGACATGGAACAGCCAACTGTGAAAGAAAACACTCTGGAAGATGATCCCCCACAAAGTTTGTAAGATGAAGACGGGTTTTGAATCCTGCTCATGTCTCAGTTGAAGCAGGGTCTCTCCTCCTGAGCCTGGAGGGTGTTCATTAAAGAAACAATGTGCTATCCATTGATCTGCCAGGTGCTTGCAAATATTAAAATGTGTGTGAGAGAGTGATATTTAATTTAGGCTTGATTTATTTGTTCTTTGGCTGGGGAGAACCTTGGGAAGAGAGGGAATGTGGGGATAGGATTGCCAGATGAAATGCAAGACACCTAGTTAAATTTGAAGTTCAGATAAACAAAGAATAATTTGTTAGTTCAAGTATAACTCATGCAATTTGGGACAGACTTATGCTAACAAATTACATGGGCCATACTTATACCCACAAAGTATTCATTATTTATCTGAACTTCAAATTTAACTGGGAATCCTGTATTTTTATTTGTTATATCTTGAAATCCTGCATGGAGAGAGAAAGGGTGATGAAATAAATAACAATGTCACGTGCAGGCAGAGGTGAGGGGAATTGACATTAAGTAAGCACTGGTCAGGGACTTGCCTTCTGCTCTCTCATGTAATTATGGCAACAACTTACCAGGCAGGTTTTGCTCTGAACTACATTTCAAAGAGGGTGTAATTGTGGCTCAGAGACTTTTGGTGGCTTTTCCAAGATCATATAGCTCACAACAACCCTAGATTTGGTGACCAAGGTCTCTATGGCTTCAAACACAGTCCCTTCCACAAAATGTTGCTGATGCCTCTCTTTTGTTAATTGTTGCCCATGACACTTAAGGAATCTGGAAGAAATCCAGGCTCCTTCTCTAGGTCCAGTGACCTCCCAACTCCCTCACCTCTGCAAAAAACTAATCAACCAACAAGCTCATCATGCTCACCAATTATCTTCTTCCTCTCATCTCCACCCCACTAGGCAAATAAAAGCACTATTTGCCTGTTGAAGCAGAGTAACAGTTCTTTCTTCATTCATGTTATACAAGTCTTCTTTATTATAATATTCTCTTTTATCTTATTGTATTCTGTTACCAAAAGACCTGGAAGGCCAGCCTTCTCTGAGCATTTGGCCTTATACTGCTTGAATAGAATTCCAAGAAGTGATGACGCCAGACCCAAGCAGGAGCAGAGAGACTGTTGCTTGTTTACTCAGGACTCAAAACCCCCTTCTTTCCTAATTGGCTCAGTAGTCCATGCCCTCCCCTGTAGGAAGTCCTGACTGGTCTCCGGTGTTTCTCAACAGGTCTGATATTGGCACTTTTGCAAAATGATTCTTCATTGTGAGGGATTGACCTGAGCACTGCAGGACACTTCTCATTCCTGTGTCCTCATCCTAAATACTGCAGCCGTCATCTAGTCACTTTGTAAACCGAAAACATCCTTGCACATTTCCAAATACTTCTGTCGGTGGAGGGGCACCTCCCCCAGTTGAGAGCCACAAGGTAGTCTGTGTCCCTCGGGAGACATTGGTAGAGGGCATGTGGTTACTCGGTTCTGGCTTATAGGCATGAGAGAAGGTCTGCTGGGTGCTTCTAGGAAAAGATTCCTCACACTATAAAAGAGGCCCAAGGAAAAACAGTCCCTCTAACACTGCTAGAGGTGGTCAGGTCTGCACATGATGTCTGGAGCTGCAAAAGCTATTTTTCACCCATGGGGGTGAAAACCAACAATGAAAAGATGGCAGAGTGCAAACATGGAGAAACCCTGGGCCATGATGATATCAGGGATCTGCCGAGTTAGCAAACCCGGGAGCTTCCCTACCTCAAGATTCCCTTTAGGAGGGAATAAAACTGCCTTAAATTGTTTAAGCCTCTGAAGTTGGAAGCGTTCAACCCACCCACCCGCAACTCAGAGCACCCAAACTGTCATGTGAGGACAAGGACACTGGACTTCTCAAGGCGAACAAGGAAAGAACAATGGGGAGGTGGAAGGGGTGTGAGAATTCTTTGGCAAATTACGGTGCAATTGAACAGGAGAGAGAATGGAGTCAGGGAACTGGAATTTGAGCACTAAGTTTATCACTGAATAGCTCTGTGACCTTGACTAAGGCACATTATTTTAACCTTAGATTTATGACCAAAAAACTATCAGGATTAGATCTACAAAAGTTGTCAGCTCAAAGCCTGTAGGCCACACTAGACTTCCAGGTGTGCTGTTTCTTGCTGACACATGCCCAGTAGACACACATGCCACTATATCTATTGTCTTACTACCAGGCCCCTTCCCTCCTCTCACCTGTCCATTTCCTGGGCCATGTGAGTTCAAGTCCCCATTTAAACCTATTCTATCCCAGCCTATGAGACCCTGATACTGTGCTATATGGCTCTGACATAAATGTCATTTGCGCCAAAAATCAGCCTCAAATCTCTGCCATATATATGTCTTTTTCTCTGCACCAAATGAATTTTCTTCTAATTAAAATACTAAAGACCAATTGTGAGACATCCACAGCTAAAATTACCTATTTTTCCTTTTCAAGGAGCATCAAGTATATTTTTTAAATAAAAAATACATAAATGCTAACCTTGCACATTACATTTTATCCTGTGCAACTTCTTATTAATGTTTATTTGCAGAAAAATAAAAATTACTTGCCCTCATCTACTGAGGGGTATTATATAAACCACTTAAATATGGTATTCTCTAGTGCCATCTAGGGGATTTTAGACCAAGAAAAGAAAATCGTCTGTTTAGCCAGAAGAGAAAAACAAGCACTGAGAAATCAGCTATGACTCGCCAAGTAATTTCTTATACACGTTCAATAGTGTTTGGGTAATCTTTTATTTTAGATTGGATAGCTGAGCAAGGTCACACATGGTGCTGCATCTGGAGAATGCATAAATGAGTAAAATGTATGACATTGTGACCATGCTTTCCAGCCTAATGTTTCACAAACATAACCTTGACAGAACAAAGCTTCCCCATTGAAATCAATGTCCCTTTCTAAAATCAAGTCAAGCAGGATTTGTTAATATTTTTAAAATGTGTTTTCTGGGTGCCCAATACCTACATATTAATCACCAACATGTAAGAATTTCAGCAAGTGCCCTTTGAAGCTAAAGAAAAAAACCAAAGAGTGACACACTTTACAAGGACTTTGTGTCTCCAGTCCCTGCTCCTAGAGCATTGCTTAGCAGAGAGAAGTCACTCCCAAATGTTCCTTTTACTGAAATGAGCTCAGTAGCCTCTAGATAGCATTGATTGATGATGTGAGGTGTTCACCTCTTCTCAGTGCATTATGTGTGACTCAATTGCAGAAATCTGTGCTAAACTAAATAAGTGTATTTCTGGAAAGGTCTATATGGCTGCCTGGGTGATGGGCTTGTGTGAGGCACTTTTCCCACAGGTTACTGCAATATCCCTTCCCTAAAGCCTCAAATTTTTGCAAATATTTAATTCCCATTTTACAGATAAGAAAACAGGATCAAACATAGATGGAATGTCTTCTACAAGGACCACAATAAGAAATGTATAAACAGGGTTTCAAATCCATATTACTCTCCAGCATCAATCGGTGCACTTCCTCCAAAGTGTAATTTCAAATGTGTCAATAAATATGACTACTAAAAGTCTTACAAACTATTTCAACCAACGGGAAAATGCACATTAGGCTGAACCACATGAAATTCCTGATATTCAACCATTTTTGATCTATAAAGAAAGCATATATGTGAGTCAAAACAACATATTCCCAAATTTAAGACTGCTTCCCTTTGAGGATGGTAAAAAGAAATAGACTTTGTTATGTATCGTTTCATTTACCTTGAGTTTTCCATGGTGTTTCAGCTACTACAGGCATCAATTAATTAAACTGAATTACCTCCAGTGATGCAACTTCTTCATGTATACTTATGTGCTTCTCAAAGCCAAGGCTCCTAAACATCACCTCCAAGTTGTATTGATCTTATTTATCCCACAAAGTTTTTGTGGCAGTTCCAACACCATTTGTTCACAGCCACTTTGTTTAATGTCTGGCCCAAATAAATCTTCTCTCTCCATTGGCTCATTTGGCTAAAATAAGTCTTTTGACAGAGTGAATAGAGGAGGATGAGGAGGTGATCAGAAATAGGTGATAGGTGGGTATGAATGTATCTAATAGATGTATCTAATTTAGAATATATCTAATAATGAGTCACAGTACCTTATTGTTTTACAAAAATATAAAGCACTGGGTATTTAACAACTGCTCTCAAGCAACCCTGATGCAACTTTCAATGGACCCTGCAAAGGCCATGTACATGAAAATAAATATGATCAAGGTTCCTAATCTAATAAAGCTAATGACTTCTGCTTGATATTCAGTCAAAGGCTAGTTGGCTTTAAACAAAGATTTTATAAGCCACTGATACCTTCCCCCAAAATATTTTTTCTCCAGTCTTACCCTTCTAATATCATAGAACTAAAGTAATTAATATGTGAACATATACAACCTTTCCATTTTCTCAACCCACACCCCACTGTTGGGAAAATAGGATAGTTTGGTAAGGACCCTCGCCTTAGGTCAGGTTGGGGTGGAGCAGTGTATTCTTTGTGAATAGATTGTGTGTGGGTGGAGTTAGTATGCAAGGGTGGTACTGCGACCTTGGCTGGTGTCTGCCTCAGGGGGCCACTGCCCACACGGTCATGCTCTCTAACCTGCGGCTTCCAAGGACCTGTTTGCCTGTTACCTGGCTCATAGACCTGCATTTGAGGGGTCAGGTGAGCAAGCCTGGCATGTGAAGGGTTTGCGACCCAGTCTGGACAATGGGCTTGAGGGGTCTGTGAGCTCCAGACCCAGCCCTAGCTCGACAAGGCACAGTTGGCAGGATGACGGGCAAGTAAAAGAGCGCGACAATTGGTGTAGTCTGCGACAGGATTCTGAGCAGGTACAGGAGCCAAAAGACCTTGGAAGAAGGAGGAAATGTGGCTACTTGTGAATAATCTCTGCCCTATGGCCACTTTCCTGTTAACCAGGATCTGGTTGCTGCTAACCATATTGCAAGGCAGCATAGACCAGGTACTACGACGCAAAACCCCTTGGGAAGGGGAGGAAATGTGGCTGTCCTTGAGCATGTGGTGCCCAGTGGC
>NW_007729592.1:172107-173599 GCF_000696425.1 Galeopterus variegatus
TGTGGCTACTTGTGAATAATCTCTGCCCTATGGCCACTTTCCTGTTAACCAGGATCTGGTTGCTGCTAACCATATTGCAAGGCAGCATAGACCAGGTACTACGACGCAAAACCCCTTGGGAAGGGGAGGAAATGTGGCTGTCCTTGAGCATGTGGTGCCCAGTGGCCACTTTTCTGCTGACCAGAGCCTGGCTACTGCTAACTGTGCTGCAAACTGATCGAGACTTGTAGCAGAAAGCAGAGTTGTTGGAAGCAAGGATGATGTCCCAGAGGATGACGTGCATCACTAGCCACTCCTGCCTCTCACATAGGGAAGATGACCAACCCAGTGGTGAGTTGGGGAAAACTGTGGATGTCCAGGTACAACCTCTTGTGCATGAGAAATTGAGACAGGGAAGCAGCAGAAACAGGGAGAGCCTCTGGCTGCTACAGCTACAGGACCTAGGGGTGGATGGTGTAACGTGCCTTAGAGACTATGTAGTAAATGCATGTTGTGTTTGTCTGAGGGCAAAAGGCTTGGAGGGTGCCATTTAAACCCGATGGCTGGATGGGTGCCTTATAAACCTGAGAAAAGAGTGCCACATGCAGATGGACAGATGACCCAAGGATGGGTGCCCCTGCAGAATTTCAATCTGGTGAAAAGATGGAAAGTTAGGCTCTGTTACTACACACCTGTCTCGGTGGCAGCAGTTACAGGAGAGCCACAGATATGCACCAGGGCAGGGCAGCCACTCCTTGATGGACTGGGAAAATGCAGCTGTTAGAACAGCATGCGCGAATGCTGCTGAACTGCCTGAGACTGAGTGAATAGCCAGTGTAAGCCAAGCTGATTGAAGTAATTCAGGAGCCGGGGATGGGGCAGCCAGATGCTAAGAACCAGGACAATGGGAAAAAAGCCCTAAAGGCATTTGAGAAGTCTGGATGGGTGCCCCACCCATCACAGGCCCTGAGGGTGTTTGAGAAGTTTGGGAGAGTGCTCCTCCCATCCTAGGAGAACGGAGTTTCTCCGGCGGACAGACTTGGGGCAATGCTGCCCTCAGCAAACTGCTCCATGAATCCCAGACACTCTGGCTGGAGCAATCAAAAAGCCTAAAACCTTGGTGGCTTTCACAGGCCAGCAGTATGTGAGAGCAGTGGAGGCATGCCAGCCTCCACCTAGATTTTGGCAGATGTATGAAAAAGTTGGGGGACTCAGATAGAGACCTGCTGCAGGGGTGGAGCCACTGCAGAGGTCATCTGTGGAGCAATGTGGAGGAGAAAAGTGGGGTCAGAGCCCACACAGAGAACCCCCACTGAGGAAACATCTAATGGAGCCAGGATGGCAGGACTGCCACCAGGAGCCCAGAGCCATGGGGCTGCTGGCAACGTGCAGCGCCAGCCTGGAAAAGCTGCAGGCACCAGGGCAGCTCTGCATTTAGTGGAGCTATAGGATCAAGGTTGCCATATGCTCTAGGGGCCCAGTGGGCTTAATGTTTGCCCTGTTTGGGTTTTGG
>NW_007729592.1:174458-195244 GCF_000696425.1 Galeopterus variegatus
GCAGAGGTCATCTGTGGAGCAATGTGGAGGAGAAAAGTGGGGTCAGAGCCCACACAGAGAACCCCCACTGAGGAAACATCTAATGGAGCCAGGATGGCAGGACTGCCACCAGGAGCCCAGAGCCATGGGGCTGCTGGCAACGTGCAGCGCCAGCCTGGAAAAGCTGCAGGCACCAGGGCAGCTCTGCATTTAGTGGAGCTATAGGATTGAGAGGTCTGGCGACCCAGCCTGGTGTGTGAAGGCTTTGTGACCCAGTCTGGACAATAAGCTTTGGGGTCTGTAGCTCCAGACCCAGCCCTAGCTCGACACTTGGCCCAACCACCCACCCACGAGGGAAACATTTTGCAGAATAGTTGAAGAGAAAGGGGATGGGGAAAGAAAAAATGAAGTCCATAGAAATGGATGTGGAGAAGTATTTCATGAAAAACTAAAAGACAAAGACAACAAAAATTGGAGAGCATGGACAGGTGCCATAGTAAGCAAGTAGGAGAGTGAGAGGAGTGGAGTGAAGCTCCTTTGGCATTGCTCAATAAATTCAAATAAAATGTTTTTATCACTCCAGAATGTTGGACTATAGTCCTTTGACTATGGCTTTGCAGTGAGACCAGGCTATGTGGAGCCCCAGCAATTTTTTTATATTACGTTAACATGGTATAAAATGAGAAAGACTACCAACATATTGTTTTGCATAGAATTAGCTGGTATATTCCATTCCATCTCCTCTAGTGCCCTGGGAGTTACTGCATAATTTGGTCTCTGATAACTTGCTGACAGCTCTGCACAGGATCTCCACTGCTCCAACACACCCCTTGCCCTCAGCAACTCATCATCCCAAAAATCTCCTCACAGTATCAATTCTCAGTTCCTCCAAACAAGAGAAGGATCATAGGCCCCAAATGGACAAAGGGCCAAATAACAATTAGGATCAGATTTGTAGTGGGATTTTACCCAACAGAAAGTACCCATTTAACAATGTCTCAACACATCTACAAACCAACAAGATGCTCACTCAACCACAAATCCCAGAGATCCCTTCTCAGGGATGGTAAAATCCAGACATTCAGCAGTTGCAGTCCCAGTGATTTTCGTGACAACCTTATTCTTACACTAAGGAAGTTCACTTTGTAACAATAGTACTCACTACCTCACAGATTCCTCTTTTGATTTTTTTTTTTTTCTTCTGTTGACATGGCCCTAAAGAGAGACACTGAAGATAATCTGAAGGCCTCATTTTAAACCTTCACATCACTTGATTATCACAATCTGTATCACTATTTTTGAAAATCAACTAACTCTACCATCCCCAATTTTACCAGTACAAAAAAAAAAAAAAAGGAAGTTACAACATTTCTTCTTTCAATATAGTTTTCAATATTCTATTGAACACTTTGAGAGGCACATTACTCCTAGCCATGAAAGACTTACTATATTTTAAACATTTAAGTACTGTGTTTAGTTTACAGCATTATATGTTCTCAATATAATATGTTCAGTAGTGACACCTGAGATGTCACTGGCATTGGAATTAAAATACCTGGATTGGTTCAACTTCTGCACTGCCTACCACTTGAAGATTCTGACTCTTTTAGGTTAAATAAGTAACGACTTCTTGAGCCTCATTACCTTGTCAATAAATTGAATATAATAAAATTATGTTAATAATAGTAGAATAGTGACTGAAACAAACACATTAAAACCTTAGTAGTTTAACACAATAGAAGGTTATTTCTTGGTCACATGACAATTCTGTATGGGTATTTAGCCTGGAGCCTTCTACACAGTAATTCAGGAACCCAGGTTCCTTCTATCTTGTGGATTTGTCATCCCCTTTACCTTCTGTAAAGAGCAAGATAGCAAATATTTTGGCTTTATGGGCCATATGTTACAACAGCTCAACTCTGCCATTGTAGCTCAAAAGCAGCCATTGACAATCTGTAAACAAATCAACATGTTTAGTTTCAATAAAACTTTATATACAAAAACAGGTGGCAGGCCAGAATTTTCTGACCAACCATAGTTTTCTGACCCTTGCCATAGGATATTGAAGTCCTCTTCTGGATTCTTTCCAATCAAATGTTTAATGTGGGGAAATAAGAGCATGAGGAATGGGCAGGAGTTTTTAATGGGATAGGCTTAAAAATAGCACATACTCATTTCACTTCTGCCCACTCCATTAGTCAGCACATGGGCACACCTAACTCCAAGGAAGCCTGTGAAATAGCTTGTGTTTGCCCAGGAGGAAAGAAAATAGAATTTAGCAAACATATATCATTCTCTGACAAAAACACTTTCTTCAATAGAAAGTGTTTGTCACTTGTAGAGAGGGTCATATGAGATAATGAGTATACAAAACTACTTTGTAAATTATAATCTGCTAGGGAAATGTAGAGTGCTATTTTAATTATAATTACTATATGCAATAAGTCTATGAATACCTTCCTACCAGGGAGTGGTGGCCCCTTCAGAAAGAAGAGAGCTTACAGGTGTAAAAAGCACTTAAAATTTTGGGATCAAGCAGAATCTGCAGATTATGTTTACAAGCCAGGGAATCATGATGCTTTCCTACAACTTGGGTATCTTGAATGCCCTGACATTTCCTCTCCCTCCATGGCAGAGATGAGCTTTTTACGCATAGAGGCAATTGCTGAAGCACTTTTCAGGTTATCTCAATAGTCAGATTATTTACTGTAAAACTGAGGTTTATTTATGATACCCACAAACAATGAGTTGGAAATATAAAAATGAAGCTATCCGTAGTATTAACTAGAAATCCATGCTTAATATTCTCCAAGAGTAAAGCTCTGTTCTGGGGAGATAGGACACATCAGAAAGCATAAAAACCAAGATAAAAACAATTCTCAATGTGATCCCTTCAATCAGATTTTGAAGGTCTCACTTCTAAACCATATAATGTTTGAGATTGGGTCATGGTATTTTTTTCAACAGTGTTTTCAAAGAGTAGCATGAGCAGCACAATTATTCCACTAATTTTAAAAGGTTTCTCTTCTGTTTGTGTCTTTTAAATGATAGAATTAAACATGGAGAAAATGAAAATGCAAAAAGATTAGAATTAATTATATCAAATAAGGGATAAAGCAGGGATAATTCATTTATTTATTTAATTTTTAGCAAAGTGACAAATTGAAGGGACTTCCTATGAGGCAATTAACCATCCATTGTTCGTGATTTCAAACAAAGCAAGGAAATCAGACATTTAAAGGGGTTTCTAAAGACTTCGGGGACTGTGGGAGGTGGAGTATAGGGGCATTTGCAGACAGCTGTGTTGCCAAGTAAGGCTGATGGTGTCTTACTGGTAGTGATGATTCAGGCAGGTATCTATGTCTCTTATCACATATAATTTTCCCACTTCAAAATAGCTAATGCTCAATGGATAAGATGTTCATAAGGTCTAGCTTGCTCAAGGAAAGCCCAGTTTACCTTTTTTGCCCAGCATAATTATTAATAGTGTCCTCATTCCCAGTCCAGAGCATCCCTAGTTTGGGCAATAAATTATATGGGTATGTGTTCGTGGCTTGATGTACAAAACTTGGGGAGATGTCAGTCATGCTGCCTCTTAACAGCCACACCCAAAAGGCTTGAAACCTGGAAATACACAAAGAACTGCTTACAGAGAAGTAACAGGATCCATGGGTCCATCATTGAAGCACTGGTTGTAGCCATTTTTCATCCATAGCCTGGCGAGAGAACTCCCTATCAGCAAAAAAATTGGCAGTAAGCACTGATTCGTGAGTTACCAATGCTTGAAAGAAGAGATGAAAGGTTATTTCAGAATCTGTATGAGCTTTAGTCATTATTTAAAAATCCTAGACTTTGGCACCTAAAATAACTTCTACAAGTTACTAAAGCGCCACAGTTCCTCATCTCATATGGGTAAAATAATGTCTCTAACTACTTATCAACTAAATAATTTCCTTATATCTGCCTAGGGTGAATTTTTTGGGTATTTGTTAATTGTCTCCTGATTGATTCTGAACTATACTTGTACTAGTCATAATGATAAAATTTCAGATAACAGGAGGTCAGAAGGAGCATAGATAATATTTGCATTAGTTTGTTTCTGTATTTCGAATGGAATGCATGACACTGGGTAATTTATAAAGAAATCGGATTCATTTCTTATACTTTTGGAAGCTGAGAAGTCCATGGTTCAGGGGGTGCATCTGGTGGGGGCCTGCTTCTTAGTGGCAACTCTCTACAACAACTCAGAGTGTCACATGGCGAGAGAAATGGGCTGAGCAAGATAGAGCTAACCTCACTAGCTCTCTTTATAAAGCCATCAGAACCATACCCATGGTAACTCGTTACTTCATGAATGGGTTAATCCATTCAGGTGGGCATAGTCCTCACAATCCAATCACCTTTCACATGTCCCACCTTTCAAACACTGTAATTGGATTTCCCACCCTCTTAACATGGTTACAACAGGATCAAGTTTCTAATACCTGAACTTCTGGGGGATACTTTTGACCCAGGCAACATCTAATCCCACACTTCTCAGGATGTAATATGCAAAGAGAATCAATGGTTTACTCCAAAGCATTAGCCAGTTGGAAGCCCAGGGGTACTGTATCTCAATCCCTAAGTCCTCACCTACCATTTCCTTCTAGATCCAAGTCATTATGAACACATATACTTGCTTCCTACTGGTTACCAGTTCCTGCATATTTTTGGTAGCATTGATACTGGCTCCTCTCTACAAGAGATTTGGGAAAGAAGTAAATTTAGCATTCAGTTAGAGAAAGATGACTGCTCACACAAGCCATTCATTCCAATTTTAGTGATAAGAAGAAAACTCTTGGATTTTTTTGGTTTTGATAAGGCAGCATCAGTCAAGAGCAAATGAAATACGTCTCTTTCTCTTGAACTTTCTCAAAACCCATCCTCTTCCTGGATTGGCCAGAAAATTTTTCTCTGTTGATTTCCAATTTTAATCCATTGTGATCTGAAAAAATACATGGGATAATTCCAATTTTATTGAATTCATTGAGACTTGATTTATGACCTAACGTGTGATCTATCCTGGAGAATGATCCATGTGCTGATGAGAAGAATGAATATTCTGAGGTTGTTGGATGGAATATTCTGTACATATTTGCCAAGTCCAATTGTTGTTTAGATCTTGTGTTTCTCTGATGATTCTTTGCCTAGATGAGATGCCCAATATTGATAGTGGGGTGTTTAGGTCCCCTGCTATTATGGTATTAGTGTCTATCTCCTTCTTTAGGTCTAATAGAGTTTGCTTTATAAATCTCTCTGACATTGGGTGCATATATACTAATGATCGTTAATGTCTTCCTGATGGATGAATCATTTTATTATTATGTAGTGCCCCTCTTTGTCTCTTTTTATGGCTTTTAGTTTAAAGTCTATTTTATCAGGTATAAGAATAGCTACTCTGGCTCATTTTACATTTCTATTTGCATGATATATCTTTTTCCATCTTTTCACTCTTAGTCTATGTGTGTCTTTTTAGGCAAGGTGACTCCCTTGAGCGCAGCGTAAAGGTGGGTCCACCATTTTAATCTAGTCAGTCAGTCTGTATCTTTTGAGTGGGGAATTTAATCCTTTTACATTAAGAGTTGTTATTGAAAAGTGTTGATTTACTCCTAGCATTTTAATGATTTTTGTTTGGATGTCTCAAGTGTCTTTTGTTCTTTTCTTTCTGGTTTACTGTTTGTCTTCTGTATTTGTTGGTTACTTGGGGTGTAGATAAACTTTTTTTTCTCTTTCTTCATTGTTAGCATTTTTATTTTACTAGTGGGTTTTTATTTTTCTTGAGTTTTTATGGCAGTGGTAGTTATTTTTCAGATACCAAACCCAGTACTCCCTTGAGAATTTCTTGTAAGGGTGGTCATGTGGTAGTAAACTCCCACAGTTTTTGTTTGTCTGAGAAATATACTATTTGTCCTTCATATTGGAAGGATAGCCTTGCAGGGTAAAGTATTCTTGGCTGGAAATCTCTGTCTTTCAGTATTTTGAATATACCATCCCATTCATTTCTGGCTTTTAGGGTTTGTGATGAAAAGTCTGATGTTAGTCTAATGGGGGCTCCGTTACACTTCTCTCTTGCAGATTTTAAGATTCCATCTTTGTCTTTGAGTTTTGTCAATTTGACTATAACACATCTTAGAGAAGACCTTTTTGGGTTGAATACATTTGGGGATCTTTGCGCTTCCTGAATCTGAAGATCTGTGTCTTTTCCTATACTTGGTAAGTTTTCTGCCACTATTTTGTTGAATATGTTTTCAATCTGGAAACGATACAAACACATGGAACTTAAACAGCATTCTACTTAATGCCATATGGGTCCAAGAAGAAATCAAACAGGAAATCAAAAAATTTATTGAAACTAACGAAAACAGTGATACATCATACCAAAACCTGTGGGATACTGCAAAAGCAGTACTAAGGGGGAAATTTATCATGTTAAATGCTTACTTCAGAACAATGGAAAGATGGCAAGTAAACAACCCAACACTTCACCTTAAAGAACTAGAAAAATAAGAACAATCCAAACCCAAAGTTAGCAAACAGAAAGAAATCATTAAGATCAGAGCAGAACTTAATGAAATTGAAACCCCAAAAATGATACAAAAGATAAATGAATTAAAAAGTTGTTTTTTTGAAAATATAAATAAAATTGACAAACCATTAGCATGGCTAGCTAAAAAAAGAAGAGAGAAGACCCAAATAACAAAAATTAGAAATGAAAAAGGTGATATTACAACTTATACCTCAGAAATACAAGATATCATTACTGACTACTATAAACAACTATATGCCAAAAAATTTGAAAATCTGGAGGAAATGCATAAATTTCTGGACATACACACACTACCAAAACTGAGCCAAGATGATGTAGAAAAGCTGAACAGACCAATAACAATAAAAGAGAATTAAGCTGTTATCAGAAGGTTCCAAACAAAGAAAAGCTGAGGACCAGATGGGTTCACAGCAGAATTCTACCAAACATTCAAAGAGGAATTGACACCAATTTTCTACAAACTATTCCAAAAGACTGTAACAGAGGCAATTCTCCCAAACTCATTCTATGAAGCAAACATCACCCTGATACCAAAACCAGATAAAGATACAACTAAAAAAGAAAACTACAGGCGAATATCCTTGATGAATATAGATGCAAAAATCCTCAGTAAAATACTAGCTAACAGAATACAGCAATATATATGCAAAATTCTACACCATGATCAAATGGAGTTTACCCCAGGGATGCAAGTTTGGTTCAACATACACAAATCAATAAATGTGATACACCAAATCAATAAAATCAAACACAAGGACCATATGATCATCTCTACAGACACTGAAAAAGCATTTGATAAAATTCAGCACTTGTTCATGATAAAGACTCTCTACAAGTTAGGTATAGAAAATATCTCAACATAATTAAAGCCATATGTGATAAACCCACTGCCAATATCATCCTGGAACAGGAACTAGACAAGGATGCCCACTCTCACCACTCCTATTCAACATAGTGTGGGAAGTACTAGCCAGAGCAATCAGAGAAGAGAAGGAAATAAAGGGCATCCAGACTGGAAAAGATGAAGTCAAGCTCTCCTTGTTTGCAGATGACATGATCCTATATATCAAACATCCTATAGCCTCTACAAAAAAAAAACTCTTGGAGTTGATAAATGATTTCAGCAAAGTTCCAGTATAAAAAATCAACACACAAAAATCAGCAACATTTCTATTCTCCAGTAGTGAATGTGCAGAAAGAGAACTCAAGAAAGCCTGCCCATTTACAATAGCCACCAAAAAAATAAAATCCTTAGGAATTGAGTTAACCAAGGATGTGAAAAATCTCTATAATGAGAACTACAAACCACTCCTGAGAGAAATTAGAGAGGATACAAGAAGATGGAAAGATATCACATGCTCTTGGATTGGAAGAATCAACATAGTGAAAATGTCCATACTACCCAAAGTGATATACAAATTCAATGCAATCCCCATCAAAATTCCAATCAAATTTCTTTCAGAAATGGAAAGAACTCTCCAGACATTTGTATGGAATAACAAAACGTAATAACTTCGTATAGCATACATTATACGAAGTTATACGAGGAGCTTCAGAGACCCCTGAGCAGTTGCACCCAGCGTTCCCCAAGAATCAAATACAAGGACTCTCTAGAGGAAAGTGACTCTCAGTGTGGGTCCTTGAGATTTCTATAAGTTAAATTTAATAAAATATGAGCTCACACACAAAAAAACACCAACCCATAAGCCACCTTGAGTTAGGGTCAATAGAAACAACAATAAATTTATACTTATTAAAATCTGAAGAACTGGAATTGTCATGTACAGATTACTAAGTAATCTTTTATGAGCCATTTAAAGAAATCAAATATGAAATGAAATAGAGTAAGAAACAAGGGACTATTAAAATGACCAGAAAGATTAGTAAAAGAACCAAATAGAACCCAATGACATTTTTATCAGAAATGGAAAAAACTATCCAGACATTTATATGGAATAACAAAAAACCACACATAGCTAAAGCAATTCTGAGCAAAAAAATAATAAAGCTGGAGGCATAACACGACCTGACTTTATACTACAAAGCTATAATAACCAAAACAGCATGATACTGGCATAAAAACAGACACATTGATCAATGGAATAGAATAGAGAATCCAGAAATCAACCCACACACCTACAGCCATCTGATCTTTGACAAAGGCACCAAGCCTACACACTGGGGAAGAGACCGCCTCTTCAGCAAAGGGTGCTGGGATAACTGGATATCCATATGCAGGAGAATGAAACTAGACCCATACCTCTCACCATATACCAAATCAACTCAAAATGGATTAAAGGATTAAATATACACTCTGAAACCATATAACTTTTTAACCAAAACATAGGAGAAACACTCCAGGAAGTGGGATGGGGCATAGCATCCATGAATATGACCTCAAAAACACAGGCAACCAAAGGAAAAATAACCAAATGAGATTACATCAAACTAAAAAGCCTCTACACATCAAAAGAAACAATTAATAGAGTTAAAAGACAACCAACAGAATGGGAGAAAATATTTGCAAAATATAAATCTGACAAGGGATTAATATCCAGAATATACAAGGAACTCAAACAACTTTACAAGAAAAAAACAAGCAACCCAATTAAAAAATGGGCAAAGGAGCTAATTAGTCATTTCTTAAAGGAAGATATATGAATGGCCAACAGACACATGAAAAAATGCTCAACATCACTCAGCATTCAGGAAATGCAAATCAAAACCACACTGAGGTACCGTCTCACTCCAGTTAGGATGGCTAATAACCAAAAGACTGAATGATAAATGCTGGCCAGGCTGCAGAGTAAAAGGAACTCTCATACACTGTTGGTGGGACTGCAAAATGGTGCATTCTTTATGGAAAATGGTATGGAAGTTCCTCAAACAATTACAGATAGATCTACCATATGTCCCAGCTATTCCAATGCTGGGAATATACCCAGAGGAATGGAAATCATCATCCTGAAGGGATAACTGCACTCCCACATTTAATGCAGCTCTGTTTACGATAGTCAAGAGATGGAACCAGCCCAAATGTCCATCATCAGATGAGTGGATAAGGAAACTGTGGTATATCTATACAATGGAATACTACTCTCCTGTAAAAAGGAATGAAATACTACCATTCACAACAACATGGATGGACTTAGAGAAAATTATATTAAGTGAAACAAGTCAGGCACAGAAAGAGAAATACCACATGTTCTCACTTATTTTGGGGAGCTAAAAATAAATAAATAAATATACAAATAAACTAGGGTGGAGGGAAGAAGACACAACATTCACAGTTCCTTGAAGTTATGACAAGCAAACAGATATGAGGGTGTTGGGAGGGAGGGAGGGGAAAGGAGGGGAAGGGTGGTTTCGGTAATGGGCCACAATAATCAATCACATTGTATATTGATAAAATAAAATAAAATTTTAAAAAATAAAAATAAAAATAATTATAAATAAATAAATAAATAAATAGAAAATTTTTGTCTAAACTCCAAGTAAAGATTCTTCATTTGTTCACTGTTGTATCCCCAGAGTCTGACCTAATGTCTACTGCTTTGGGTGTTCTATGCATATTCATAAATTTGTAAATTAATGAAGTAATGAAGAAATTCACCAAGGTAACATGTAGATAAAATGTAAATCTGTTGGGCAATACACAGCCACATGAACTACAAAGATTAGCTTTTCCTCACTCCCAGGACTTCAATTGAGTTGAGGAACCACTAGAGCACAGGCACCTGAAAGGATCCAGAACTGCCTTAGAAATAGAGCCAAGCTAAGACAAATAGAAAAGAGGTTTGCAGAAAAGTCGCTGATATTACCGAGAAAAGAGACTCTTTCTTGAATGAGAATATTAGCATCACCGAGGAATAGGGAAAGATGAAAGAGGTGAGTTGTTTATTTGGAAGGATAGTAGCAATCGGGGTTTATAAGAGTGAGGATAGATGCTAATGGCTGCTTATGCAACAGAAATATTAACTCAAGCTGGCTTAAATAATAAGATACTATATTTTCTGACTTAACTGGTAGTCCAGTGGACTTAGGCCTCTGGGTTGCATAATTCAGAGACTCAAAATGTATAGTTCAGTTTCCCTCCCCCAGCTCTACAGAATCCTCAGTAACATTACCACCTCTGAATGACAATGCAAAGAAGACTGAAGCAAGTGTCATATCCAGATAATAATGCCCACAGCAAGAGGAGAGACAATCACTCCCTGCGGCTCTCTCTCTATGTCATTTGTGTATGTGTCATTCGTGTATTTTTTAAGAATTCATGCTCTTTATTAATGCATTCTTAAGGCTTGTAACCCCCTGACTATAGTTTTCGCCCTGAACCTGAACAAACATATTTCTTATTGCCAGAGTCTGCACCTCTCCTTTACCAGCAAGGAAACTTTTCCAAGGAGTTCTCAAAGAATCTTTCCTCTCACATGTAACTGACCAGAATTTGATCCCTTAATTCCTCCTAACACAGTACTTGCAAGACAAATGGGAATATCTCGCCACCCTTGTAAGAGTTGTGATCAGCTTCTGCTGAGGCATATGGCTGCATGAGGAGGGGTGAATACCCAGAACCAAGTTATGCTAAGGAGGAAGAAGTGGAGGGGACTGCTGTATGGGCAACCGTCAGTACTCCAGTGTGACAGCCATCAGTGAGAAATTGGCAACTTAGGTCAGCTCTGTGATATATGAAGATTATCGTAATCCTAAGAAAATATCTTACATGCGCATAGTTCTTGACAGTTTATAAACCCTTCCAAATCTCTGAAGTAGATAAATACTATTATCCCATCTTTACAGATAAGAAAACCAAGGTTCAACTGATGGGTGTACAGAGTTAAATAGGTAGGAAGTGGCAGTTGCATGTGGGAAGTCAAACATCGAGTTAGTGAAGATTTGTCTGATTCCCTGAAATAAAAATTCCAAGTTAGAGTTTTAAAAGAAAACTTCCAAGCAAATCCCAATACACTGTGAAGCTACAAGTTAAATAAATTTTAGTTATCTAACCACATTCTTTCTGACACATCATTTATTTGTTTGTTCATTCATTTATTCAATAGGTTATTAAGAGCAAGACAAATTGTCAGGTACTTGGGACTAAAGAGATGAAAAAATATTCCACCCCTGCCTGTGCTCCTGAGTTTACAATATACAAAGCAAAATTTAAGCACTGACCATATTTTCTAATTTGAAGATGTCATCTACTGGAAAACATGTACATAACATTGAGAGAGGGGAAGGAGAAAAAAGAAATGCAACATTAAATGCATATGTTGATTGTAAAGTACATATAAATTTCAGAATTGTTTTGACATAGAGGAAAAAGACTATCAGAAGAGGAGAGTCCTGGCAACCCCAGCACAGCGCAGTGCTATAAGAGCAGACAAACACAATGCTTTGTGAAAGTGCAACGTGAGTGAACAATCCACTCTCCAGAGAGGACGTGAGGAATGATGTGATGAGGTGACATTTTAAACATGGGCAGTGAGAAATCAGTTGGAGCTTTCAAGATAGAGAGAGGAGAATCCAGGAAAAAAGAACAACATGGGTAAGACGAGGGGCAGGAAGCAATTCATTGTGGCTCTAGGCCAGGATCTGTCCCAAGGGGGTGATGACGGAGGGGGAGAAACAGAGGGAAGGACAGAGAGAGAGAGAGATCTGGGTAAACATACAATTTAGTGCTTGCCCTCATGAGATATTCTGTTTTCCAATTATTTACTGAGCCACGATAGCCAAATCCCTCAGGATAAGAGTCTCAGGCCTGAGACCGCCTGGCCTGGTCGTGTCGCTTAACTTTTCTAAGCCTCATCCTCATCCTCTGCACAAGCAGGACAGCACCCGTGCCGATCTCCTAGGAGGAGTCCTCAGAATTTCACGTGACATTGCCCATGAAACTCAGAGCCCCATGCTTCACACGTGGCAAGCATCCAACCAATGTTAGCAGGCTAACAAAAACAAGGAAAGGACTCTATTCTTCAGTCTTGACAGCGAAAAAAGCACCTCTCCTAGGTGCCAGACACACCCCTTCAGGTGGACGAGGTGGCATAGACAGACACCGTGACCCTGACAGCAGAGGCATTCCTGTGTACCTCATTTCTGCAACTTCTCCTGGAAAAAAAGGTGTGGGTAAATTGGGGGAAGAGTAGAATGGAGCTGAGTGAGGAAGAGGAAGAGAAATACATGCAGAGAAATACAACCAGATGATTCCAGAGGAGGGTAGAGGAAGAAATGTCTCCTGATGGGTGCAGTAATTTCAAATAAGGAGACTAGCATCCACTTTTCATTTGAAGATGTCTAAAAGTGGGAGGCTTACATATTAACCCCCCTCAGTGGGCTGTGAGGGAATCAGATTGAGATCTGCCTCATCAGAAGAAGGGCCCATCCCATTCCCAATCTGGAGGCACTGAAGGCACTCAGTATATCTCCGGACCCCTGCATGGAGAGGTACAGAAGCTAGGGGGACGCCATGCTGTCAGACTGTCCTGAAAATCACTCCAGAAGGTAGGCACTAAAGACTGGCAGAGTCCAAAGGGGGAAGCAGGAAGCAGAAGTAAAATTGAATGCTACTGGGGCATGGGTGGGAATAAGGGGGCGGGGTGGCTGTGCACCACATGACCCAAGACTTCTATTTCAGCTGAGAACCTGACCTTAAACCAACCAGATGTGGGTGGGGGATGCCAGCTCCCAGCCTTGAACAAGGCCCATGGGGGGACCAACCTAGTGATGATGTGGAAGGTAGTAGCCAGCAGAAACCCAGGTGAAATGGACTGAACGTTTATGCCCCCCACCCCCAAATGTGTACATTGAAACCCTAACCTCCAAGGTGAGAATATTAGGAAGTGGGCCCTTTGGGTGGCAATTAGGTCATGAGGGTAGAGCCCTTTTAAATGCGATTAGTGTCCTTATAAGAAAGGCTCTAGAGAGTTCCTTCACTCCTTCTGCCATGTGAGGCTTCTGCAAAAAGACAGGAACCAGGAAGCAAGCCCTCACCAGACACTGCATCTGCCAGCGCCTTGATCTTGGACTTGCAGCCTCCTGAACTGTAAAAATAAACACCTGGTTCATGGTATTTTGTTATAGCAGCCCAAACCGACTAACACACCAGGAAAGGAACCACACAGGCAAACCCCTTTCCCCCCAATCCAGATGCCATCCTGGGAAGAAGAAGAGACAGAAGGATAAAGCCTCGAATCTCACTGAATATCAACCCCAAGGACACTAAGCTTTAAGCCAGTAGAACTTTGTAGCCCAGGATTACAATTCCTGATATAGGAGGCAATGGAAGGGTTCATGATCAGGGGGAGTTCGATCATAAAATGCTCAAATTTAGTACACTCTAGCTGTTCCCAGTAATCGAGGAAATTAAAGTAGTAAGACCTAATATTTATTGAACCCTTTATTTTTCCAGGCATTAGGCTACATGCTTACATGGATTATCAAATCTAACCCTCCTGCATAGATAGGTGTTTCTGTTGTTTCTATTTCACCGATGAGAAAACTGAAGTAAAGAGGTAAAGCAACTACATGATTCCAAATCCTGTGTTCTTACTACACATAGTAAGAGTAGAGGTTATGTTTAAAGAAGGAAGAGTAACAAGCTATTTTGTTCTGTTTATTTAATGGATGTTTGGCCAGTGCCTGTCTTTCCTCCTTCTTGATTGTAGACTCTTCTCTTCCTAAAATTCTAATCTGGATCCCAGCTACCAGGTTGACCAGCTGTGCAATCTTACAACTATGTAAACCTCGGTCAATTTCTGTGTGTATATGAGAGAACTCACAATGCCACATTTCAGGATTGTAGCAATGCCTGGGGACAAGTTACACAGGACACTTGACACAACACCTGGCACAGTGCATGTTGTTATTTTTAGCATCTTCATAGCCTTACTCTCTCAACTACCTGTTCAGGTAGAAAGCATAATTCCCCTCTCCAGTACATGAAAGGTATGGGCAAAAATCTAAATGCTTTCCCATTCCAGAGCATTTTACTCACAGAATCTTGAAAATCAAACCACTTTAAAAATGCACAAGGAACCAATCTCTGATAGAAATTCCCTACACAATAGGATGTCTCAATTAAGATACTTCGTTGGTTAAATTGTTTTTCTAAAACAACAAAAACAGCATTTTAAGTTTTTATTTCAATTTTTACTTATTTTCATCCTTTTCAGAAAATATTTGAGGTTGCTAAGAAACAAAAGCAACATATAGCTTGAGGTCAATTTAAAAAGAAATAGAAATTCAGGAAAGGAAACAGAATCAACTTGCTCTTCATAAAAGAGGGTTGGAGCCTAACATCAGACGTGGATCTGAGTATCAGCTAAACAAAAGTATTTGTGTTGTTTTTAGCAATTTATGCTTCTAAAGCACTTTCATACACATTTTCATTCGTTCCTCACAGCAATCCAATGAGGAATCCCCATTTTACAGATAAGAAAACTGAGGCCCTGAAAAATGAAACCATCTTCCTTGATCTCATGGCTTTTGGTACAGACCCAGGGGTCTTAAATCTTTTTTCAGTGCCTTCTGTTACCCCACAGCTCCCTACTTAGAAGTACAGGATAGAATTTTGAAGGAGAAAATGACTTTAGCGTTATCTAGTTCAATTTTTAGAGAACTGTTTTCAATAATGCCTTCATATAAACAATATTAAATTGAACAAAAATAATGTTGAAATTTACTGTTACCAGTGATACATGCTCAAAACACACCTGGCCGTTTTCCTTCAGGTTTGAGATGGGCTTGCTTATGACACAGAGGTAACTGGAAGGCCAAATTATTTATCAGGGCATGACCGAGGTCACTTTTATTTTCTCATTTAGGGCATCAGGGTCTAAAAAGATTCACAACATTCTCACTGGTAAGTCATGAATTAGGCAATGTTCAAAAACTCTTCATGGTTAAATAATGCTTAGCAACATCATCTTCCAGAAGCACTTCTCTCCCAGTAATGATTAGCCTTTTCTAATGATTCTGCTCAGCTAGGATTTTTAGTGGTTTTTAATTGCATATTTTATGATATTTTAATTTTATGTTTATTCATTATTCATCATCTTTATTATATTTTAATTGTCGATGCAGCATCCTAAGTAGAGAGAAGGAACACTTCACAAATAATAATATTAATTTATATGCCTTAAAATAATAATTAGGATTTTAATAAAATTAGTTCTCTTCTTAGGTCTCAGGGGAATAGAAATCTCCCACCAATTAATGAACTAATGAGATATAAGGTGAATATCATTAAACACTGTTGTCACTTGTAACCAAAACATTTTAAGCAACAATAGCAAACCTTCTAAATATTTACCTAAAGGCAAGCTGCTGATTCTCTGTAAAAAGCATTCTACGAGCTGCACACGGGTAACAAAATCTAAGCATCTCCTCTCTCTTGCTGTCATCTGTCAGGAGGATGAACACCTTCGTACAGCCCATGTCACTGTAATATCCCAAACCACTTTATACCTGACTCACCTGTTAGCACACAAATCTGAAAATCCCGAGTTTCAGGGTTCTTCAAGTTGCACACCTGTAAGTCATCACACTGACCACTGGCAATGCTGCCTTCTCTCCAAGGATGACATAGTGCTCTAGAAACATCAGGTAAGCCTCACAGCTTCTCAGCACGAGGAGAGGACCACTGGTCCAGTCCTATACGATGAGAGACTTGAAGGTCAGGGAGAGGAAGCAATGTGTAGACTGTTTCACAGGCACCATGACAAGCCACCTGGAGAAACAAAGGAGGTGAAGTGTTCCTGGTCCTGCATTAGACGCAGACTGCCTTAGCAGCTCTTGGATTTGTTATTGAGTTCTCTTACATCTCCTTTACAAACACAGGAAAGAAGTTGTATGTGTACTTTTGAATTAATGTACTTTTTTATTGCCACCAAGGTTTACTTTTAATACCACCCATTGATGTATAGCTTTCCTGTCACTTGACAGTGTTAATAATCTGTCCTCATTTTGTAATCAGCAGCAGTAATTTTTGGTACTGGCACATCCTCTTGTAGCAGAGGATACTGCTGCCATTCTGGAATTAACCTAATATTCTTCAAGCATCACTTTAAACTAGTGTTAATATAAGGGTTTTGTGGGCATATCTTCTGGTAGGGTCTCAATGTGTTCCTGTAAATCCCATTAATTTTTCGAATGTAAAATCTGTAAATATTCCTTCATAGAAAAGAAATATGAAAACCAGTAAATCTTCCCATGTAGGTGGAGGTTTTTTTCATTTTTTGTTTCACTTAGGGTTTTTTTTTTTTTTTCTTTCTTTCTTTTTTTTAATTACCTGTTAAAAAGAATCCCTTTCACATTACCTCAGTGTTATCCTTTGGGGTCTTTGACAATGAACCTGTTTGCTTCAATAAAAATCACTGCCATTCTGTCTGCCAGACCAAAGTGTATTGGAGCATGATTACTAAAAGCAACTAGCCAGAAAAAAAGAAAAGTGACTCCAGTGAACTCCCCCTCAGTGGTATGTCTTACCGTGCCCCACTCCCATACACACACGCACACACACACCCCTTGCATTGTAGATGCAGCTCTAGACATTTTTAGAAAAGCATTTGGTAACTGATTATGACAGTGATCCTTCTCATTCTAAATGATCCACCAAAATTTCACTGTGAAACCTTCCATTGACTATAAAATCCAACCCCTGGGATGTGATGACACTCAGCCACAGAACCACAGAACCATAATGTGTTGAGACTAGGAGAAACCTCTCCGATCCCTTAGCTGCAAGATTCAGCTGGTCAGTCAAGAAGCAAAGTCTAATAAGAATGTCAAAAGTCACAAAGCTTATAATAACACTGTAGCCATTTAAGGAACAAATCTGGCAACAGCAGAATCCAGCTCAAAGAGCAGCAGGTAAATGTGGGAAATTAAATTCTGTTTAGTAAAGTGGCAGGAGGGAGGAACAGTTCGAAAACACATACAGGCTGATTTTTTTTTTCTTTCCATGGATCAATCATTAACTCTCAGGTGAAGCCGGTTGATCAAAATGACTTTACAAGTGACAGAAATAGACAGGGATGACAAGAGATAGCCTAAATTCTGAGAATTACACTATAAAATCAACACAATTTAAATGACATGAAATATGTGGGAAATGCCTTAGAAACATAATAATTTGGATTAAACAAGCAAGAAAATCAAAATGGATTTGACATAATGAAAGAAACTAGCTTATCTACAGAATGAGTAAGCAGAAGAGAAGCGATGGGAAAGAGGAACCTTGAACTTAAACAGACCCAGAGAGCCCCGGGTTGGTAGGAGAGGAGAGCCGTATCTCATGGCCTTGAACCGTCCAAGCCCTGTATGTCTGTCCTGGGCAGAAGACGCCCTGGGCTATCTTAGCCCATCATCATGAAACATTTATATCCTAAAACTCATTCCCTTTGTTCTAGTTCTGTGCTCACCAGGTAGTCTTCTAATTTTAAATTCACTTCCAGAATAGATTTGCCAGCATCGCAGTCCAGTTGCATTGGTATTTAAATTGATCTTGGTAAATTACTCAAATTGGCATTCCAGCTGATATTTCCTCACTTCTGAGTTTGCCTCATGTAAGTGAGTTTATCCAAATCTAGTTTATAGAAACAACTGGAAAAATGATAAAGTCTGTCCAAATACTTTGGCCTGAATCTACCTAAATACCATTTTCTGTTTTTGCCCTTCATATACTGTGCCTCTCCCGCAGCAAGGTTGATTCCCCATTGTCCGTCCCCCTCCATCATACATGGGTTCCCACTTCTGATCCCCACTGCTTCAGACTGACGGCCTGGCTTTCATTATCCTCATCCCTCCAGTATGCAACTATGGGTGATGATGTCCTGACACTGCACCCCATCCAGGGTGACCTCCCACCCTGCTTTAGTCCAATCAGATAAGGGAGGACTCAGCCTTTAGGTAAGAGAGCTTGAAGGTAACAGATTAGAATGAGACCCTAATGCTTCACCATTTTGTTTCTTTTTTCACCACTGTCCCATCCCAGACTCAGCCAAATTATCTTCTGTCAACTCCAGAGAGAAACCTCCTGACTTTAATCTCTACTAAAACCTACCGGCAGCCTTTCTGCTATTCTTAACTGAAAAAGGTGCCTGGGATTCTGCATCTCATATGAGATTAGGAACCAGAAGGTCTGGGTAACAGTTTAAAATGTTCTCATTAAATAGTCATGGTCCCCGAAGGAAAGTCACCTCATATAGCTTCATGGACCTTAAGAGCTGGAAAAGACCTGAGAAATCATCTAGCATGATTTAGAATATAAATCATCTATTCTATTATGATCCCATTTACACAGCATGACTTCTCCAAAGTCACATATATAAGAAATGTGACTTAAAACTATTCTGGACCCCCAAATCCAGGGTTTTTCCGACAGTACCAGGCCTCTTCTTTAAGTCTTAATTTCATCAGCAGTAAATAAAAGGGTTGAACTTACAGGGACAATTATAAATGAACTTTTAGAATACAACGACCTTGGGCCGGCCCGGTGGCGCACTGCTACAGTGCGCCGCTTGGGAGCGTGGCGGCGCTCCCACCGAGGGTTCGGATCCCACATACAGACCGGTTCCCGCTTACTGGCTGAGCGAGGTGCGGGTGCAGCGCTGAGGGTTGCGATCCATTGCCGGACATGAAAAAAGACAAAAAAAAAAAAGAATACAACGACCTCAACAAGCATTTCAGTATTAGGTTCTTTCTGCTATTTCAGTTGAATTGTGGAGGGAAGGAACTATAAAGGCAACTTTAATTTTCAGCAAGTTTTTCTAGCATTGCTCAGCTAATGTTAAGACGCTTTCTACCACTGTATGAAAAACATCCTGCCTCAGAATGAAGCCAACACTGAAGAAAGTGGACCTGAGAGATAGATAGCATCCTGACCATGTCTTTAACACCTGGAAACAGGTAAGCCTGAAGCTAAGCCTGGCTCTACACCTGGACATTGCAATTATGTGAGTTAAAGAATAAAAATCTCATGTTTACTTAAAGTAGTTCTGAGTTATGTCTCTTTTACTTGGAACCAGAGAAAGGCCGGACACAGTGATGAAGTCTTCGTGCTGCTTGGAAGAAGCAATGGTCAGGATGAGGTTCTGCAGTGTGATCTGCACAGTAAAGTATAAAGAGTGCACTGGCATTCCAGGGAGTGCCGGGCTGGCGCTAGAAGTCGGGAAGATAGCAAGTGGCTTCCCGAGGGTCTGGTATTCTCATCTGTAAAACAGAGATAGTACCTCCCTCACAGGGCTTCGGTGATGACTAAATTAGTTTATGAATGCAAACACTGTGATCAGTGCTTGGCACTATAATATGTATGTAAGCATGTGTGTTTTGATATTAGACATTAATAGAAATGTAATTTAAAATGTAATTTATGCCCCTAATGTGCAAACTTCCCTTGGCTACACTCTCAATTGTTCAGAGACCTCATTCCTCCTGGCCAAGCACACCAGGGAATTTGGGGGAACCCCAGATAGAACGAATGAAGCCAACACTGAAGAAAGTGGACCTGAGAGATAGATAGCATCCTGACCATGTCTTTGGAACACCTGGAAACAGGTAAGTCTGAAGCTAAGCCTGGCTCTACACCTGGACATTGCAATTATGTGAGTTAAAGAATAAAAATCTCATGTTTACTTAAAGTAGCTCTGAGTTATGTCTCTTTTACTCGGAACCAGAGAAAGGCCGGACACAGTGATGAAGTCTTCATGCTGCTTGGAAGAAGCAATGGTCAGGATGAGGTTCTGCAGTATGATCTGCACAGTAAAGTATAAAGAGTGCGCTGGCATTCCAGGGAGTGCCGGGCTGGCGCTAAAAGTCGGGAAGATAGCAAGTGGCTTCCCGAGGGTCTAGTATTCTCATCTGTAAAACAGAGATAGTATCTCCCTCACAGGGCTACAGAGATAGTACCTCCCTCACAGGGCTTCGGTGATGACTAAATTAGTTTATGAATGCAAACACTGTGATCAGTGCTTGGCACTATAATATGTATGTAAGCATGTGTGTTTTGATATTAGACATTAATAGAAATGTAATTTAAAATGTAATTTATGCCCCTAATGTGCAAACTTCCCTTGGCTACACTCTCAATTGTTCAGAGACCTCATTCTTCCTGGCCAAGCACACCAGGGAATTTGGGGGAGCCCCAGATAGTGGAGATAGAAGAAAGGGGCCACTGTCTCTGTTTTCAGAGTCACATATAGGATCCAAGTTATCCTGCTATGCA
>NW_007729592.1:196663-197969 GCF_000696425.1 Galeopterus variegatus
TTAGGGGTCCAAGAAACAGTTCTTCTAAAACAATGAAGAAAAAGGAAATAATAAATAAATGCTATAAGTCACTTTAACGTCCATTAATACTACCGCTGTGGTCTGAATGTTGGTTTTCCCCCAAACTCATATATTGAAACCAAATACCCAAAGTGAATGTATCAGTAGGTGAGGCCTTTGGAAAGTGGGTAGATCATGAGGGTGGGGCTCACATGAATGGGATTAGTGCCCTTATGAAGGAGGCCCAGAGAGCTGCCCTGCCCCTTCCACCCTGTGAGGACAGTGAGAAGGAGCTATGTATGAACCAGAAAGCAGCCTTCACCAAACACCAAATTTGTCCACACCTTGATGTTGGGTTTCCCATCCTCCAGAACTGTGAAAAATAAAATTCTGTGCTTTATAAGTCACCCATCTAATGTATTTTGTTATAGCAGCTCAAATGGGCTAAGACAACTACCATCAGCAATAAAGGAAGGTAAATGGAACTTACATTGCTCACAACCAACTATGTGCTGGGTACTGTTAGGGAATATAATCCCATTTCATCTTCAGAGAGTGATTATTTCTATTTATTTTTGTCTTCCATCATCTGAATCCCCTTCCTATGTTTACTAACTCTCCCCCTAGTGAGTCTTATAAGGAAGCTGAGCCTGCCTGTGTGTTCTGACATTGATATTGCTATATTGATACATTTCTTCAAAACCACCAACCTGGGGCCCCTCCACAGAGTTTAAGCCCAAGAGATTCCAGAAAGCTTCATCTGAACTTCAGCTCTGATCACCCCACAACAAGTGAGGGTGAAGAAGGGGGAGGGAAGTTTCTTCTTTCATGACCGAGCACTAGGAAAGCTCAGGAAACCTACAGCTTTTCTGAATCAGAGGCTGGATATCACCAGACTGGGATTTGTCACTACCACGACACAGTGAGGGAGCGATGAGGGAAGGTCTTTGCAGAACGTGAGGTTGCCACTTGTGCATGTAGAAAACTTTCCTTATTTATACAATGGGCTTAGTGAGCCATGTTCAAAGGCAGCTAGAAGAGTCCAATATTTTGAAGTTTAAGTCTTCCTATCCTCCATTGCTCAGATATCTCAATAAATAGGCTTGGTGGGGAATGATGTTCTGAGTAGTGATGATTGGGACTTCCCTATTGGCTGGCAAAAAGCCTGCCTCGTAACAAAAACAGTCACTGGGTCTTGTATTTAAATACAAAAAACACTGCAAAGTTTCACAAAGGCTTTGACAAATCTCTGCTGTAATTAAGCGGGACACACCAATGACTCTAGCCAAGCCCTTGACCTTCAAGT
>NW_007729592.1:198612-210438 GCF_000696425.1 Galeopterus variegatus
ATCTCTGCTGTAATTAAGCGGGACACACCAATGACTCTAGCCAAGCCCTTGACCTTCAAGTGAGGAAAGGTTGTATCACCTCGCCCCGCTTAAAAACCTTGAACATGCTGGCATGGAGAACCGGGTGGTCTTCAGAATGTGGGCTTAGGAGTGAGTCCACCTGGCTTCAAACCCTGTCTCTGCTATTTGCTAATTATAACTTTTACCCAATTACTTAGCTTTTTGTTTGTTTCAGTTTCCTCATTTATAAAATGGGAATAACAATAGCACCTACCACATAGAGTTGCTGGAAAGAATAAACAAAATCATTCCTTTAAAAATCCTTAACATAGCTCAAATAAGTGCTCAAAATGTTATCTGTCTATAAATCTCCATATATCTTTTGATATCTAGGAAAAGATGAGTTGACAAAATTCCCAGTGGATTTGGTGATTGGCCCTGCCACCTTTAACACTCCCAAACATAATGGCATGGCCAAGTCATTTCACCCCAAGTGTGTAAAATTAGCTAATGATAGATTACAATAAGCCTCTCAGGCTTGACGTAAGGATAAAATACAAAATATGTGTGTGTGCAGGGGAGGGGGGTGTCAACATTGTCAAAAATGGCTAAAAATTGGAAGGGAGGATTAAAAACATTTTAAAGACAAAAACTGGTCTTCTTGCTGTGTCTTGAGCATGCTAATTACATGTAGTCCCACCTCAAGCCCTTTACCCAGGCTGTGCCCTGTGTCTGGAACTCTTCTGCCAGCTCTCCAAAGGGTCTCCCCTGACCACTCTTATCTTAGTCACCACCACACACACACACACACACACACAAAAAAAAAAACACACACACATACATGAGTCCCTCGTTCTAGATTATTTTTTGAAGCCCACTGATTATATATTTCATTCATTTATTTCTGGTTTACTTGTTCCACCCCCATCACACTGGAATATAAATGCCTCGAAGGCAAGGATTTGTTAACCCATTTCCCCAGGAGCTAGAAGTACCTGGTACATAGTAAGCCCTCCATGATTAATATTTTAATCAATTAAAAAATTAATTTGGTCTCATTGACTCTGTTGTGGTGCCAGTTAAGAACAGAGCTGAAATCCTCTACTTCTTCCAGTTTCAAGGCTTTAGGATTTGTCAAGGTCATCCAAGGGCAGTGATGTTCACACTGTGTTCCCTGGCATAGCTTTCCAGGGAAGACTATGCCCAATTACTGATCTTCTCAGCCCTCAGGGTGGCTAGGCCTTCACCTCCACCCTAGAGCAGCATTCTGTGAGTACTCTGGATTCTACACAAATATGATCACTTTTCACATCTGCCACAATGAGGAAAAGCTTGAAGAGCATTGGTCCATGGAACCAAATGATTCCAGTGTGGTGCCTCAGGAGCCAATGGTGCAATGCAGGGGAATAACCCAGGGTCCAAATCCCCAAATCCCCCAACCCTGCTTCCAATAGAGCATCTCTACTTCTTTGTAGCTTTACATATAAACTTCCATAAATCGCAATGTCCAAGAAAATACTCCACAGCAGCTTAAATCAAGATCTGAGAGATTTATGCAGAGGCAGATTATATCCTTGAGGGTACCATTACAGACCCTCCAGGAACACAAGTATCTATGCCCCAGTGCCTTCATGTCTACCTCAAATTTATGTCTTTGGATTATTTTTTGTTCACACACTTTAAAAATCACAAATTACCCTGCAGAAGGTAATACCTGAGTTCTTGACATCTTAGAGGGAATGAGTTTATCAGCCCACTTTCTTGGAGGGTGTCAGGAGAGCTGTGGTCCTTCGGATGTCATAGAAGCCAGAGCAGCAGCACTATGAAATGAACAGAAAAGGCTCCAAAAGGGAAGAGAAGTGCACCAGAGAATACTGACCTCTGCCAATGTCATTCTGGGCCCATGCTGATCATTGGATAACGTTGCCCTATGTGTCCTACTCTGTCCCTACACAGACCAGTCAGCCCGAAGCCATTCATGGGCTGACAGCCAACCCTGCTTCCCACTCAGGCCTTCTCCCTGTATCCTGCCAGTGAAACAGATTTTCAATGGCCTCCATCTGTGGGATATTGCTATCCATTCAGGAGTAAATTTCCAATGCAGGGCAGCATAATGATTCCCATTAATGTTGATATTATTCATGCAGCTAAAATCCACATGCCCCCAGCTTAAACATTCCCCTGCAGAGGCTGCAGCCCTTATCTGTTCAGAAATCCTTCATTACAGGTAGGTGATGTGTTCACTCTGTATAGAAGTCTGAAGTACTATAATAGCATCCTTCATTGTGCCTATGAATCCTTTGAAATACCAGGGGATTTTTATGTGTATGTGTAATCAATAAGCCTAGACTTCCACTTTCGAGCATCCTACTACCAGGGCAGATGACAGGAATCGGTGCACTTAAGGTTGGTGTTAGGAGATTCTCATGCTTTGCAAATATATTCCCACATAAAACAGTACTTCTCATCCTCAACACAATTGACACTTGGGGCCAGATAATAATTCGTTGTGTACAGGACAGAGGAGCTGTCATATACATTGTAGGATGTTTACCAGCATCCCTGAAATCTACCTGCTAGATACCAGTAGCACCTCCCTCAAAGTTGTGACAGTCCAAAAATGTCTGCAGACATTGTCAAATGTGCCCTAAGGGGCAACACTGCTTCTGGTTTCATAAAACAATATGAAAGGAGAGAAAAGATATCCCCTCTTATCCTAAAGTCCAAAATGTGAAATCTAGTCTACACATAAAACCCACATAAATAGCAGAACAATGGGTATTTATGGTATCAGATAGGGTTTCTAAGCAGTGACAAGAGTCAGGGGATGAATGCAGTTTTTGCTGGTTCTGAATTAAATAATTTAAGAATTTCATAGTTAAAAGGTGCTATAGAGATCATTTGAGACAATTCCCTCATCAGACAAGGGAGGAAACTCAGGTCCAGAAATAGTAAATGATTTCTGAATGGTCTCACATATGACAACAGAACCTGGACTAGAATTCAGGTTCCCATAGTCCAAGCTATGAATTTATTACTTCTTTCATTCATTTTTGTATTCATAAGTATGTGCTTGATTTATTCATCTTGCACATATCTTGTTTTTAATTTTATGTCAAGTGCTGAGCTCGTTTGGAGACACAAAAGAGAAAAAAAGATCTATTTCCCAATTATGACAATGGAGACCATCTATCAAGTACCTTCTGTGTGTACTTAGATGAGGCATTTTAGATTTATAGTCATTCAGTTTTTACAAAAAAAAAATCTACGTGGGTGGTATTATTACCTCACTAGTAATATCAGTAAGTACAATTAGGCACTGTAGTCTCATAACTCACAAGACAGGGGTATAAAAACAAAGCTCAGAATTGTAACTAGAAATACACAAAAGTCCTCAAGGAATGATGTATCTGCTAGAACAGAAAGAAGAGACCCCAGCTCTCGAAGCTGGTAGAGAAACATCTCCCATTGTCCAGCTACACATGATGTGTGGGAAAAGAAACACAGTGCTGGGCTCTCTTTGGCTCTGTCCTTTCCGTTGCATCCAAATAATGTTACTGAGCCTCAGTTTCCCTATTTGTAACACAGGGACTTTAAGAGACCCAGAATGTAATTAGTATGATTATAAAACACGATCATGTCTTAAAGTCACCAAACGCAATCCCTTGTACATAGTGAACGTTCAATGTTAGTCCCCCTTCTCCATTCTTTTTCCTAATCTCCTTGTGGCTCAGTTTCCTTATCTGTACCGTACTTCACAAAGTTAACTACTTTGTAAAGTTGTGAGGGCTAAGAGGGCATATAAAATGCATAGGGCTTAGAGGTTAATAAATGTTGGCTTTAGTTGTTCTTACAAATGTAAATAGCTCAGGGAATATCTTCAATGGATAAATCCAAGGTAACGATTCACAAAAGTACCATCAGGATGAAATAGAATGCTTTCCTTCCAGTGTCTAAATCTCTTCCAGCCCATCCTATCAATTAACAGGTGAGAAATTCTAGATCCTTAAAAGTTGAATGATTTGACCAAGATTCCTCAGTAATCTCACTATGCATTCATTTTTGTCTCCATGACCCGGCTCTTTCTACCACCCCTTTTTTACTTCCCATGTCATAAGTAAGTAATCCTCCCTGGATGACAAGAGTAACACCCATGTCACAGACTGGCCATGTCAATGTCTCATTACAAATTGTATTCAGTGTGACACTTGCATTTGAAGAACCAAGATGTGACTCATAACAAAGTGAAATCCATGTAAAAATGAGCTGCTACAGCACAGGTTCCTCCTGGGTCCTCCCAAATCAGCAGGCTGGTGCCAGAGGCTCCAGACTCCAGAGTCATTCAATTCTCAGCTAGTGTCACCTCTTCAGAAAGCCCTTCTCTGACAACCCTTCCAAAAGTGGCATTTCCTCCACACCCATTCATCTTCATTCCATCTGTTTGTCTCCATAGCACTTATCAGTAACTGAAAATATCATGTTTATTTGTTTACTGCTTTATGACCAGTCTCCCACACCAGAACATAAAATCTGGGAGGGCTTGATTTGCCACTCTAATTCAATGCTCAGAACAGTATCTGATCAATATTAGGCTCTGAATGAATATGTATAAATAGAATTAATGAAGAAATGAGTAAATTTGAGTAAATTCCTGTGTCCTACTTGCCAGCATTTCTTGCACCCTTGCTCCATCACTCCCAGTCCCTGACAAGGCCATATGTCCACCCAACAGAAACTCTAGGACTTGATGACAACCCAAAGTCCTAGCAGGAGGGTGGATCATTAAAGTAGGTTGGATCTTTTGAAGCAGGTTCCTGAGCCTGGTCTGGCTAGTCCAAACCAAAACCTTAAGAGCTCGACAATTTGCCAAGGCTCTGATGATCTGAGGCTCAGATGCCCTGATCTACCATGATGTACTTAATTCCTACAAACCAAAATGAAGAGGGGTTTCTGAATGAGGTCATTGCACTGGAATTTAATTCAATGAACATTGACCTAGCACCTTCAATGTGCTAGTCATTATATAAGCAAAACAGACACTGCATTAGTCAGGATTCTTCGAAAAACAGAATCAATAAGATATAGATATATGTATGAGTAGATTTATTATAGGACTTAGCTCAGGCAGTTATGGAAGCCACGAAGTTCCACGACCTGCTATCTGCAAGCTGGAGAACCTAGAAAGCTGATGGTATAACTTAGTCCAAATCCAAAGGTTTGAGAATCAGAGGGAGAGATGTGGGACAGGGGAATGGTGTAAGTCCCAGTCTGAGTGTGAAAGATGGAAAACCAGGAGACCCAATGTCCAAGAACAGGAGAAAATGGATGTCTCAGCTGAAGCCAAGAGGTAGAATTCACCTTCCCTCCACTTTTGTGCTCTCTTCAGGCCTGCAGTGGATTGAATCATGCCCATACACAATAGAGAGAACCATGCGCTTTACTCAGCTCACCAATTCAGATGCTAATCTCTTCCAGAGAAGCTCTCACAAACACAGCCAGAAATAATATTTTACCAGTTATTTGGGCATTCCTTAGCTCAGTTGAGTTGACATGTTAAATTAACCACCACCAAAACTATTACCAATATGATATGGGGTGTTCTAGCTAAGCTGCTTGCCCAAAACACAGACATAGTGACTAAAACTTATGTCAATAGCTTTTGGTTTTCAAGAGTCCTGCATTCCAGTTGAATATCCACATAAGGGGCACTATGTTAACCACTCTACTAATGGTCAGTTTACCAGATACTTCCAGAATGACAGTCCAGTAATCATGTGACACAGCATAGGTCCATGGAAATATGACAGAGACAAGGAGTACCAGAAATAAGGAAAGTGGGGACATAAAGGGATAGAAGAGGAATCCAAAAATCAACTCCCCCTACTCAGTGGAGTGAATGCCTGGGAACACTTTTCTTGGAGCCAGGTAGATCTGCGGTCTCATCCTCTTTCAGCCCCCGCTTTCTGCATGAACTTGGGCAAACTGTTTAATGTTTCTGAGGCTCGGTTTCTTCATCTGTAAAGCGGGGATAACAATACACACCTCATAGTTTCCTGTGATGAGTGAATGAATGAATATGTGCTAAGTGTTTAGCATCATGTTGGGCTCAGTAAGTGATATTTACTATCATTATTATTCTGAGCTTGTTTAGATGTAGGTCTCAAGAGGATCAGCCAAGACTAGTGTACCTTTTGGAAAGACACCTTTGAAGGATAAGAAAAATATCATGGAACAGGACTCCATATATTCCTTTCACTGCACTCTAGAGAGTTAAAGCAGCTTCCCCAAAGTACCTTGGTCCCCAAGGGCCCCTTACTAGGAGAATGTGCTTCCTCCCACAGGAGATCTGCTCATCCTCCCACTCACATCTGCACCAATTAGCAGGGAGCAGATTGCTGAAGACCTAGGAGAGCATCTTGAGAACAGAAACGCCATGCCAAGAAGAGGCAAACCTTCCGAGCCCATGCAGGTAATGGGGTTGAAAATGAAGATGTATTAGGGGAAGAGGAATTAAAACTCTGCTGATTAAATGATGAAGTAAATGGAAATGAAAAACGTGGCATAATTTATTAAGGAATCGCTAGCTGCTCCAGGCAAAGGCAACTAATGAGAGAGGCTGGATGTTGCCAAAGGTTACAGAATGAATCGCAGCCATAATCTGAATTTTACTCCCATTGTTTTCTTTATATTTTAAGGGTTTCTATATTTTCAAAGATGTCTTCAATTTCCTAGTTCTCTGGCTCTGCTCACTAAATAAATATAGGAAATTACTTCAGATTAGCATAAAAATACAAGTTTATGACTATAATCAGAACAATTGAGCTAAAATATTCAGAGAAACTATTTGGAATCTAGATAGTACATTTCGAAGAACAATTCAGAGAGCCAGCCTCGGAATGCTTTTCTAATCAACCATGCAGGATGGCATTCTTGACTTATCACTGCAGTGTGCAGCAGTCTGATCAAGAAAGGAGGGATGATAAAGTAGATTCTGGTAAATAGGAACTTGTGAAAATTTGCCCCATATATAGATACATCCTCTAGGAAGGTTTGAGCGTGTTTATCAATCAATGTATTTTTTATTACTTTAAACTTTTGTGATGGTGCTTGTCAATCCTGTCTCTCCTGACCACCGGTGCATGGTTGGCTTGGAATCATTCTCTCTCTCATTTTCTCTCTCAATACTGTCTCCACTGTCTCTGATAGCTTGCTAGAGGAGACATTTTGTGCTTGGGGGGGGGGGGGGTGGCTAGCAAGAATCATTCAAGATGCAGCAGCAGAGGAAAGGAGAAAACAGAGAGACCCCTGAGAGTCAGAGAGTATGGCTGCCTTGGCTATGGGTCCCCTTCCTAGTTCCCCCATCCCAGATCCTAGGAAGCATAACTGTGCTTTTGCTTTCATTCAGGGATTAAGGAGAGGGATTCTGCCAATAAACCCCTTTCTCCTTGAACTAGTGTGGGAGAAAGTCTCAGATCCCACAAAGGTAACCAGCTGGTTTACCTGAGGCTTGACATCTCTCCATTGTTACTGACAAGTGGCCATTCAGCCTTTGCTTTGAAATCTCTTGTGACTGCAAACTCATTACTTCCCAACGTTGCCCATGCCATTTCTGAAGAACTCTTTCTTGCCAGGTACATGGGGGGAACAGATAGAAATAAATATTTCCATCAGTTAATCAATCAATTACTGATATTAATGATATTTTTTAACATTTATGTTGGGCTGTGGATGAAGATGAAGCCAGAGTAAGAAAGGATAATCACAACCCTGTTGTATATCCTTCCCCCAAACCCTCTTCCCTACAGGGCTGGCAGTCAGTTCACACAGTGGATCAGGAAGAGTTGAGCCCTTCCCATTGCCTTGCTCTCTGTCCAGATTTAGACCACCAGAAGGTCAGTATCAAAAGAAAACCAAGACATTACTCATAAAATATTACAAAGCACAGTGTCTTCCTTCATTAGATTATGGCTGGGAAGTCATAGAAATTGCCTTTGTGGCTTGTGTGTGTGTGTGTGTGTGTGTGTGTGTGTGTATCCATGGTGCTTTGTGTAAAATTGTGTTTTTTATCTGAGTAACAGAAGTAATATTTTTTCATTGTAGAAAATCCAAAAACATGGTAAAGCATGTAGAAAAAAATAAAAATCATTCATAACCCCACCACCCACAGATAAATATCATTTTTGAGTTTATATCCTTCCAAGGAGTTTTGTCTGTTCATTTGTTTTGCTACTAAATTGGGATCATATTTTTATAGTTTTATAATTTTCCTTCATTTAATGTAAAAATCTACTACAAACATTTTTCTGGGTTATTAACTTTCTTCTTCAACAGAATCTTTAAGGGCTATAGTATTCAAATGCATACATGTACAGTAATCTGTTTACCCTATTCTGCTATTGATGGGCATTTAGGGTGTTAGCAGCTCTACACAGTATGACATTTGATGGGTAAAGGATCAGGCACTCTGGGCAGGGAGGAAGAGCTCAGAATCTAGACTTAAGGAGTCAAGGGCAATTTCCTGGAGTAAGTGACTCTTGAGTAGTACTTTTCAGATTGCAAGACATGATAGCATACATTATCTATTTAGTCATCACAATTGACTAAGATGTTCTTGGCCTTAACATATCTCTTAGCTTAACTAAACTTTAGATAGGCTTCTTCTTGACTCTAGGTCCCTGACCTCCCATTTCATAGAGCACTTACTTTAGAAAACTTGCAATTACTAATTTTTCTCTGTCCCTTTAAGATGGAAATCTTTTTAAAAGCTTCTTGCTAGTTTTACAGCCCAAGAATGTCTTTCTCAAGGACTTGGGAGCCACACCTTGCAACTGTGATCACCAAGGAAGACAATCCCTACCTCTCAGTTTCTGTGGGAGCGGGGAGCCTAACTAGCAGGCACCCTGTTCCAAGTTGTGAAACTACCTTCTGTCATGAAGATATGAGAAAGTTTACTTTTCCTTTAGGTAAAGCCAGTTAGCAAATGCAGATAGCCTATATCCCCTCATCCCAGTCTTTGAAAACTCTTCAGCCCTTTGTTTCAGCAGAGTTAAGCTCACACTGAGTTCTGACGTCTTCTCTCTACTGCAGTAGTCATGAATAAAGTCTTCCTTGACTGCTTAACTTTATTGAGTGCAATTTTTGCTTTGACGCAATAAAAGTCTTAGAAGGTGTCACCTCCCATTTGTGTGGGTGAGGAAAACAAGACTGAAAGAGAAGTGACGAGGCAGGAAACCCATGAGCACCTAGAACTGGTGTTGGCAAAGTTGTTGAGTCCTCTTTGAATTCCTGCCTGCTGCATTGACAAAAGAGGTTGAAATTCACCAGAGTAGTTTAATTACACTAATAAGAGCCATCGTGATGGCTGACTGGCTCCTCTATGGCTTGTTTACCTACAAAATGGAACCAATACTAGTAGCAATGTATAGGGTTGTTATGAAGGTTAAGTGAGTTAGTAAATGACAAGTGGAAGTTCCTGGCACATAGAGACCGTTGTTCTTACATCATTATTGTTGTAACTATGGAAGAGCACTGACTTTAGAGTCCGAAAATGCTGGGATAGAATTTATCCCTTAACTGGTTGAGTAACTAGGCAATTAACTTGTGTCCTTATAGATTGTTGATGGGTTTAAATTAAATAGAATATGCAAGGTGGAATAGCAGGTGGAATTCTAAAATGGCCTTTCAAGATTTCTGGCCCACAGTTACTCAGTTAAACACAAATCTAGGTACTGCTGTGAAGGGATTTTGAAGATATAACTAAAATTCCAATCAGCTGACCTTAAAATAAAGTGATTATCTGAATGGGCCTAATTGAAACATGCAAGCCCTTTAAAAATAAAAAGTTGTCTCTGGCTGGCTGCAGAAGACAGTCAGAGAGACACAAAATGTGAGAAGGACCACATGGAAAACACCTGAGAGTGGAGTGACCCCTGGCCAACAGCCAGCACAAATCTTATTTTTATACCCCAAGCCACCTATACACCAAGGAGTCAGTTTTTGCCCACAACCTAAATGAGCTTAGAGTGGGTTCTTACCCATAACCTACAGATAAGAGCACAACTTGGCCAGTACCTTGATTTCAGCCTTGTAAGAAGNATTTCTGGCCCACAGTTACTCAGTTAAACACAAATCTAGGTACTGCTGTGAAGGGATTTTGCAGATATAACTAAAATTCCAAATCAGCTGACCTTAAAATAAAGTGATTATCTGAATGGGTCTAATTGAAACATGCAAGCCCTTTAAAAATAAAAAGTTGTCTCTGGCTGGCTGCAGAAGACAGTCAGAGAGACACAAAATGTGAGAAGGATTTAACATGCACTCAATGTTTTTGGAGTTTGAAAGGACCACATGGAAAACACCTGAGAGTGGAGTGACCCCTGGCCAACAGCCAGCACAAAACTTATTTTTATACCCCAAGCCACCTATACACCAAGGAGTCAGTTTTTGCCCACAACCTAAATGAGCTTAGAGTGGGTTCTTCCCCATAACCTACAGATAAGAGCACAACTTGGCCAGTACCTTGATTTCAGCCTTGTAAGAAGCTAAACAAAAATCCCAGCCAAGTCCACCCCAACATCTGACCTACAGAACCATAAGATAATAGATGAATGTGGTTTTAAGGCACTGTATTTGTGATGATTTGTTATGCATCAGTAGAAAACTACTATAGGCCCTTAGTAATGTGTGAGGTTTTGTTTTTTGTTTTCTTTCCCCACTCTAAACCTCTTCTTACCACTGCTACACATAAACCAAAGGTAGAAACAGGGGTAGCCATGCAATTCAACTCCTTCCTATGTGCCCACATGTCCTGGTCCAAGGCCAATATTACATTATCCCCCAAAGGACACTCTGGCTACCCAAGCAGGCATCCTGGTTAAAAGTCTAAAGCAGCCTCAAGAATCCCTTTGAAAATATACTTGCTTTTCAAGCCTCAGCACCAATGCACTAAAGAAATCAGATGTTTTCAAAATTGAGAAATACAGGCCAGTCCATTTGTACCTTTTTATTGACATATCTGACCTTGCTGGAAAACTGTTATGTTTTGCTCTAAAAATTATCAGAAAGTGCAGCTTGCTGAGTGATATTTTATATTACAGGACAGAGCACTCAAAGCCACTCTTCTCAAAGGAGTACTACCGCCACTGTAAATCTGTAGGATCTCGATGAGATTATTTTCCCCCTAGCATCAGGTCTACAATGTTAACTGGGCCACAATGTTAGCAAGTGATTCAGTAGATGAAACCGCTGTGTGACATTTTCTTGATTGAATCACTCTACTAAGTTTACCTGCAGTTATGAGTAAAATACTAAAAGTAAACTTTAAAATCTTAGGCTTTATTAAAAAAAAAAAAGTTTCCTAAAAGCTCTTGGAGGATGTTGGGAATACCTGTGAACACGGGGTTTGTTTGGATGTTGATTCTTTCGACAAATCTCAAAACAAAAATCAAACCATGAATAAATAAATAAATAAGCCCTCTGGGTTCTGCCATTTTTCTTAGGTTTCTCGTCCTCAGATAAGAAACTTTTACCTTTAGGATAATCGTGCTGCACATCTGTAATCTCTGTCTACACTAAAATGACAGAATGTCCACGTTGCCTATTACTCATTCATAATTCAATTAAGCATTTACTTTTACATGCTAGGGACAGTGACAGGTGCTGGGGATACAAGTTTGAAAGAGACAGGTTGTATTAGTCCATTTCTGTTGCTTATAACAAAATAGCTGCAACTGGGTGATTTAAAAGAAAATAAAATATATTGCTTATGGTGCCGGCCCGTGGCTCACTCGGGAGAGTGAGGTGCTGATAACACCAAGGCCACGGGTT
>NW_007729592.1:211075-212380 GCF_000696425.1 Galeopterus variegatus
CCAAGTCAAGGGTTAAGATCCCCTTACCGGTCATCTTTAAAAAAATAAATAAATAAAAATATTGCTTATAGTTTCAGAGGCTGAAAGTCCAAAGTCCAGAGAACTCATCTGGTGAAGTCTTTCTTTGGTGGTGACTTCAGCAATGGCAGAGTATCACATTGTGAAATGGTGGAGCAGAGAGAGTGAGACAGCCTCTCCTCTCTCTCCTTTTAAAGCCCGCAGAACCATGCACCTGACCACCATTTTTATTCCATCCACTAGGGCATGGTCCTACAATCCAATCACCTCTTCAAGGCCCCACCTTTCAATTACCATAATAGGATTTCCCACCCTCAACAGTTAGAGTGGAGATTAAGCTTCCAATAAATGAACTTTGGGAGACACAATTCAATCAATCCACAGCACATAGTCTATGTATTTAAATAGGGAAGGCAGATATTAACCTTTATATGGAACTCCAGCTGCCGCTTTATCCCCTCCTATGGATGGATCAGAATAAAAAGCAGTATTGAATGATGGTAAGAGGACNACTTTATCCCCTCCTATGGATGGATCAGAATAAAAAGCAGGATTGAATGATGGTAAGAGGACAGTTGGACAACTAGGGGTCAACTTCTACTCCCCTACCTAATAGATAAATACCCTTGGACAAGTCATGTAAGTATTCTAAACCCCACTTTCATCATGCTTAAAATGGGGGTAATAATAATAATGACATAATGAGGGTATTATGGAGATTAAAGGAGATGGTCTATCTTACTCCATTCGGGCTGCTATAACAAAATACCATAAACTGAGTGGCTTATAACCAAAAGAAATTTATTTCTCAAAATTCCAGAGGCTGGAAAATTCAAACTCAAGACACGGATTCACTGCCTGGTGAGGGCACACTTTCAAGTTCATAGACAGTGGTGTTCTTGCTGTAACCTCACAGGAGGAAGGGGCAAGGGAGCTCCCTGGGGTCTTTTTTATAAGTGCACTAATCCCATTCATAAGGTCTCCACTTTCATGACCTAATCATCTCCCAAAGGCCCTACTTACCAGCACATTGGGATTAGATTTCAATATTTGAAACTTGGGGAAAAACACATTCAGTTTACAAAAGCAACCAAGAACATTTAGAGAAATTTCTGATTTGAAAGTTGCCTTGCTGATTAATTTCCATCTTTAAAAGGTAAAACCAATGTTATATGTCCATTTAGTTGTAAGTAAATAAATTTAATCTCATCAAAATTGCATATATCTAGGGGAAGAATCTACAATTGACAAAAATCATAAGGAAATGTCAGGGTTTTTTTTTTTTTT
>NW_007729592.1:213425-214608 GCF_000696425.1 Galeopterus variegatus
TTTTTTTTTTTTTTCTTTCAGTTCTGACAGTGTAGGATTTCTTTTCTATTATGTTTCTGTATTTCAAAGAAGAGCATATCTTCAAATGGCTATGAATACTAAAAAGTGTGCTTTTGTTTTTAATTCAGAAATAGGATGAAATTGGCTTAAATGGACTTGTTGTTTTTACTTTTAAGGCTGTGCAAGAGACTAATAACAGTACAACAAACATGATGGTAATACATACTTCTTGAGTACAAACATGTTACCAGGCTCCAAAAGATTGCCCACTACTTTCAGCACTAGTCATGTTTTACCAGCTATGCCTGGATTTTGAAAAAAAATTTACATTTGAACAAAAGAGGTCTGGCCTTTGCTCTAACACATATTTTTAGATAAATCACCAATGGGGTTCATATCTCAATCTCCTCATCCACATAATAACAATGCATTTGGCATGCTTCAAAGTACCTTAACCAATACAATTGTATTATTTTGCAATACATCAAAGTAAACCTCCATAAAATATGTGAATTGTTTTTTAAAGATCATTTCAAAATAAAATCCAAGCTAAGAAAGATAGCTATTCAAATAATTGCACTGAATTTTTTAAAATCCCAAATAAACTGCATATTCCTCAAGGCTGTTTCTGTACCACATTTGTCCTTTCTCTCTGGTTCCCTTTTAGTATATTGCTGTAAATACAATGGGCACTCAACACATTTTTATTGAACAATTGACTAAACTCATGCAACAGATTGCCATTTATGTCTCAGATGGCTATATCTAAAGAACTCACAACAGTGAATTGGGACAGAGCCCCAGCCACAACCACAAAGAACAAATAACACTCCAATAACATTGCCAAGCTCTAGGTCTAATCTGGTCATAAAATTAGATGCATAACTTTCAGCAATTCCTATTCAGTTTTCTTTACACTTGAGAGGATTTTTATGCTTCTTTTCTTTAGTAAACTAGACCTTCAGACAACACTTTCTGGTGCAAATGTTATTTTATCAGAACAGAGAATGTGATGATTCATATAGCTTTTTTGGTCAAATATTGAAAATATAAAAGTTTGGAGAGAGAGCCCTTTGGTTTCCCCACCACCAAAGTACTTAAGTTGATTTTAGGCAACTGGTTGCCAGGACCTCATTCTCTTCCTGCCCTTGGTTGATTTTCACTCAAGGAACCAGTCCATTCA
>NW_007729592.1:215446-228466 GCF_000696425.1 Galeopterus variegatus
CAGTAGAAATCAGCTCCCAAGGTGCTACACTTTCCAGCATTTAGAAGAGCAACTTTTCCCATCAGTGAGTGGAAATGTTATATGCTGGGTGACTGAGAATGTTACAGAGTCTGGGAAGAAGGGTCCTGGGATTGTACTTTTCCATGTGGAGGTTTTGAGAGAATAAAGCGAAAGCCAGGATAATTTCCTTTCCCTGCAACCAGGCTGTCGATGAATTTCTACTCCAACATCAGTTCCTCTTTTAGGTATACTCATTTTCACTTTCTTAGTACTTGTCTGCCTTTCTAAGGTAGCTCTTTAGCCCCTTTGTCGCTGAGTGACCTCAGTGATCACTATGCACTTTGGTGTCAGAAGGCAGTACAGAAAGGCAGCCCCTGGTGAGACTGAGAAGCTGTGAAGGAAGAGTGGCAGTCCCTGGAAAGACAAGACTCTTCCTCACCAAGAGCAGAGAGATGGCTGAACACAGGGGCCCTAGCCCAGGCACATAGCACAACACATGTCCTGGACAAAGAAAAGCTGTTTTCCAATTTTCTATTAACTGACACTGGTCACTCTGCTAAAAACCTGCAAATCACTCTGGAACTGCTCTCTCCCTAGACCCCTTTGTCTCATCAACAACCAGGTACTGAAGATCTTGCCTTCTAAACACGTCTCAGAATTATCCCTCGTCTCTATCCTGACCGGGGCCGTTCCTCTGCAGTGGCTGCCTTATTATCTCCTTGCCTTCAGTCTTCACCATCAGCTTCTCCACTGCAGAAGACGCTCCTGGGCTCCTTTGTATCATTTACAAAGCCCTTCACAGTCTGTCTGCTGCCTTCCTGTGCACCTCATTCCCATAGTGTTGCCTCACACCTTCTCCTCCAGCGACTCTGCAGGGCGTACGGTTCCCCAGATCACCACATGCTGTTTCTCTCTTCCTTGCTTCTGCTCGTGCTGCTCCTTGACCTAGAATGTCCTCCCCAAACTCTGACTCATCTTTTGAAAATGTGAAATGACATTACCTCCACCTAGGGTGACTATCCCCCCAGGTTTGCCTGGGAATGTGTAGGTTTTATCACTGAAAGCCCCACATCCCGGGAAGCTCCCTCCCACTTCAGTTCCAACATTTGTTAAGCCTTCCTTGCCCCTCTTTGGTCATGTCAGGTACCTCTTCTGTGCCCTGTAGTGCAGCTCTTCGGTCATTACCACACTGCAGCATAATTACGTTCTTACATATCTTGACCCTTTCACTCTGATATATCTTATATATCTTAGCCCTTTGACTCTGAGCTCCTTAAGGACAGGGACTGCATTTATTTTTCTTCTTTTCTGTATCCCCACGTAGCATGGTACCTGCAACACAATAGGCACTTAATAAGAAAAGAAAGGAGGAAGGCAGGAGGGAGAGAAGAATAAAAAAGAAGGAAAAAAAGACTTAAGGTTTGTTGCAATAAAGCACATTGTTTAACTCCAACAGACTGAGACATGGGACTCTCACAATATGCATTTCGATGATATACTATCTGCTGATTTTGTTTTTCCCCATAAGTAAACCTCTTTCTATAAAATACATGGAAGTAGAGAGAAATGTACTATCCAGTAGAATATGTTTTTCAGATATGTATTGGTTGGGGACTAAATTAAGATAAATGTTAAAGAGCTGCTGTAGCAAATAAGCACCAACATTTCAATGTCTTGATGTACTACAAGTTTATTTCTAACGTGCACAGAGTTGAAGTTAGAATACCCGCAAGTGGCTCTCCTCCATGTGGCCATTCGAGGTCCCAGCCTCTTTCTATCTTCTGTCTCTGCCATCTTCCTAAGATCAGAGTGCTCTAAATCTAGATTCTCTAGGAAAATAACACGGAGAATAGATTATGGGCTGCTGCACTTCACTTCCCTCCCATCGCATTAACTAGGACTCGGTCACTTGGCCACACCTAACTGCATGGAAGTGACAGGCTCAGGTGAGATACTGCATATAAAATGATAAGCTCAGAGCCTGCAATATTGTAAGAGCTCCATAAATATGCATTACTTACTAGTATTATCATTACTGATATTACTGGTATTACCACTACCCATCTTTATGCCAAGGGCTTTCTAAGCTTGGGGTTATTGTTAATGGTTTTTTATCTGGAGCCCTCGGGTCTCTGAAAAGCCACAGCAATCTTCCCACAGTTTATCAATCCCACTATCAGGCCCTCCAGCCACCTTATAAATCCTAAGCCCCTAGAAGAAGAAATACATAGAATTCAGTTCCTTAACCACTGTTTAGAGACCATAGCAATTGGGGCTCTCAACTAGCCCAACAGCTAGCATCTGTCCTAATGGGAAATGAAGGGGAGCTGGACATGGTATTTAAGTGTGCCTTTCACAGGATACTTCTTTTACCTGATGGACAGCTTAATGCCTAGCTGTTTGGCTGGTGACCAGGGGGTCCTTGACACAAGAAACTTCTTTTTACCGTCAGACGCTGGCTCTTGTCTGATCATGTCTGATTTATGTTATGCCTGCCTGACCATCACTCTGGTGCTGGGAGCCCAACCTATGGTCTCCCTTGCATCCTGGGGAAAACCAGCCTGAGGCAGCCCCTGGATCTGTGGATGGAAGGCTTAAATTCAATACACCATCACAATAGGAAACAAGTTCAAAGATTTTTTACTTACAGATCCTGAGCAGTGAGGGCGTGATAAGTTGGGAGGGCAGTCCTCCATCCCAGGGTCATGCAAGTCAGGAATGAGAGAGAGAGAGAGAAAAGAGTCTGGTGACTAGCAGTAAATATAAGGGAATAGGGTGAGGGCCACTTTAAGTTCATGGGCAAATGTCTGAATGGTTCATTCATAGGAAACAGAGGGCAGGTGGGGAGCACAGCCTACTAGGCAGGCGAGATGCCTCTAAGTTCTGGTCTCTGGCCACCAGCTTGAGCCATTTGGGTGAGGTAACTGTGTCAAGGGTGGACTGAGCCCTGTTTCTGGGATGAGAAAGTTAAAATTGATTCAAAATGGATGCCAAGGCAATATAAAAGTGTGTATTCACTACAACCACATATATACAAGATGTCAAGTATTACAAAATGTAGCATTATCCATCATCAGACAATGATAAACTATAATGAAACACAATTTCACTTTACACCCAACCATGCATTTTATGAGGACACCATAAAGTTTTACCATCCGCCTGAAAAAGCAATAGTAAACGCCTACAATTCCTGATGTTCTACTTTCCTGGGTACCTTCAACAAAGGAAACTATTGATTTTGAGTAGTCTGGAGTATATTCTATAAAAAACTACCCACAGTCCATGGCTTTACCAGTATCAAATAATGGGATAAAATAGGAGAATTCCACAGAATTGCACATACAAGGGAGTTATATGGAATCTGTATTCAATGACAGCCACCATTTTAACAGTGCTTAAAACCAGCTCTATGAGCCAAAATCCTGGGAGTTCAGGCCTGTTTCTACAAGAAATCCACATTCTTTATAGAACCAAACTGAGTCAAAATAGAGACAACAGAGACATATTACTTCAACTCCACAGACGACTTCTATCTTCATGGGTTTTTAAATAATTCCTTACTATACGAGCATTTGATCCTCACAACACTCTTGTGATGGGGATATTCATCCTGTTTTACAGATAAGTAAACAAAGAGTTTAAATAGGTTGTCCAAAGTGATGTGGATGTGTTATAACAATGACTAGAACCCAGTTCTTCTGCTGTGACTCCTGGAACTTTGCTCATTTTTGATTACCAACTTCTCATCATGCACTATCAAGAAAAAGGATGAGCCCCAATTGAAGGGCATATTCTGAAGAAGCCAAAACTGGAAAGGTGTGGGATGGAGAAGTGAGGCAAAAATGCTCAGGAGCTATGGAAATAAATATCATGACCACAACTTAGTCCAAAGTCAACAACCCCCAAATAAAGTTGGTAGAAATGAAATCCTTAAAAAGCCAGGAGGATTTAATTCTGGAATGGAGCCAGGGATGTTGTCTTCATCTGTCTGGGCTGCTATAGGAGAATACCATAGACTGGGTGGCTTAAGCAACAGAACTTGAGTTCTCACAGCTCTGGAGACTGGGAAGTCCAAGATCAAGATGCCAGCAGATTCAGTGTCTGGTGAGGGCCACTTCCTAGTTCGTAGACAGCAGTGTTCTTGTAACCTCACATGGTGGAAGGGGCAAGGAGGCTCTTTGGGGTCTCTTTTATAAGTGCACTAATACCATTCATGAGGGCTTCACCCTCATAACTCAGTAATCTCCAAAGACCACACTTTCAAATACCATCACATTAGGGATTAGGTTTCAATATATGAATTTGGGGGGACATAAACTTTCAGCCTATAGCCAAAGAGACAGAAGTTCCAGGAATGGTCCCATTAAAACCAAGGCCACAGAACACCAGAACTGGAACATATTTCATCCAGTGGCCAAAAGGAACATGGGGAGCTGTGGGGTCTTATTAGCCTGGATCCTTAAAGGAGAAAGATGCCCTTAGTCTTGTAAATCCCCTGGCCTTTGTGAAGATGAAATGAAATGGCTACAGTAAACTACAGGTAAACGGCCCAAATATTTAATCCCCCTCTCTCCAGCAAGCTGGCTGAGGTGATAAAACCCTGCAGACAAGATGGCATGTGTGAAAGGAAGCATTTTAAATAGTGGGGTTTATTTCATTTTCTTGCTTATGTTTCTACACTGCCTGCAGAAAAGAAAGAAAATCAGCATACAAACAGCTCTGGACAATTCCCGAGATGCTTTGCTCTTCTTCACTGATAGGAATTTCTTTTCAGATTTTAATTTAAAACACAGAGGTGACCCAAAATCCATCATTACAGTCACTTTCTAATCCACTCTAGCTCCTGCATTTTCTTCACTCATGCATGCAGTTCTTTTTTTTGTTTGTTTGGGGGTTTTTTTTATGTTGTGGTTTTTCCCTTCTCTAATTGCTCTGCCCAATCTTGATGTAGGGTATGCAAGCAGGTGTGGGTGGGTACGCATGGTGATATTTGCACTGCACCTGTCTCACCTATAACACCACCCCTCTGAGCAAAGATCCAGCTACAGAGGTCATAAAACAACCTCAGGAGGCACAGGTGCTGGCTGGCTTTCCTGGAATCGTTTGTAAACATGGTTGCGTTGTGCACACCCGTAATTGCCGAACTTCTTTAAAGTCTCCATGCTACCCCCGCCCCTTTCCTCCTCTTGTACCCCAAATTGTCCCCTGAAAATATAAGTTCCTCCTGATCGTGTATTACCCAAAGAATAAATGCAGTCATCTGTACAAAAGTGTTTACGCATCGAGACAATAATAAGAAACAACTCTAAGAAACCAGTGGCAAGTCGAAAGCTAGTAGCAGCTGATTGCTTTTGTACAACCTGTCTCAGGCAATTTGATAAGTGTGGTTTCAACCCACACATTGGAGACACCCAGCTGGTTAATGGTCTGTCCCAATCTGCATCAGATCTTTCTGGCAATGGCCTCCTCCCCCAGTCACTCAAGCAAAAAAGCAACTTAGTGCACCTTTACCATTAGATCTTATTGCAATGCAGTCCTGTCTTAGCTCCTGAACTCCTTTACTGAGAGCCTCATGTTAGAAATAAAGGATAAAAGGCTGTTTTCACATTTTATTTAGCCTGTTATTGGAGTTTTAAAAGACTCTGTTTTTCACCAAAGCTCTAAGTGTCTTAGCAAATAAGACAAGTGTGAATGGGCTGGAACCTCATTATAACTGTCATTGCGGTGGAGCAGAATCTCATACTAGGAGAGCCGTTCTAGCCCTTACTCGATTACCAGGTCATCAAAGACAGGGGCTGAATGTTATTCCAATATGCATGCCCCAACATAGAGGTCTACAGGGCACAGTGAATGCTTTTTGAATTGAATTGAATGCTAAAGACTTTATATTGAAATAGCAAAGTGATCCCTTTCCTCCCAAAGAGGTCTCCTTATGGGTGATTTTCATTTTCTTCGTTGGCCTTTCCTACTCTTTTGTCAAATTTTCTGACATAAGCATTTATGACTTTCGTAGTCATTTATTTGAAAAATGTTGCTTAAAGATGAAGGCTTCTCAAAAAACTCTGGGACCCTGCCACCAAGAGGGTAAATTTTATTCTGAAATATACATAAGCGCAGCCTTCCCCATGATCACCACAACCTTAGCTTTATAAAATAATCATCTGCATGGGGGCTACAAGGAAGCCACATGGGACCAAGTCTTATATATCTTTGATATACAGACGATGTATACATATACAGTGCATCAATAGACTCAGATGTCTGTACCTGTGTACACATGGGCAAAATTTTTCACTACAGCTTCAGGCTTTTCACTTAGGTGTTTATGCAACACTCGACTCTAGCTGAAAAGGCAATCCAAGCAGAGATTCTAAAGATGTATATAATCACTTCCTATGGCCACAAAACCACTACGGGCATAATTCTTGAAGCCCAAGTTTTCCCGAACAGCCAAGGACTTGAGTTTCTCAGCAAAGTGGAAAAAGTGGCTTCCGAGCTCCTGTCACTGCAGCAACTTCTGGCAGCTACCTTGCACTGTGACAAAGGAAGGCTTCTTCACTATCTCTCTGCTCTGCCTTGGCACCTCTCCTTGTCACCCTGGATGTTCCTAAAAGAGCTGCCACCTCTTGTAACAATGCTCCTTCCTACCCATCCCCGAAACATGCCTACTTCAGTGCAATTGCTGCCACCCTCCTGAGGGACAAGCGTTTGGTCTAAACCCTGCCCTGCACTGGAGCTCTTTTCCCTAACTTGTGGGCACTCCATGGTCTAGGGGACTATGTGTACCTCAAATTATATGAGAGAATGGTGTTGCTTCCTCCTCTGTTCTTCTGGGCAGTGGCAAGAAACCCCCACAGTATGTGGGCTTTCTGACTTCTTGCTAACATTTCTAGGATCTCTTCTGTTTCTCTTTTGCTTGGAAAATAAACATGTAGAGAGAAAAATTCACTTTATCCTGGCATTCTTTCTTCTACTGAATAGCTAGATTCGTTCTTGGCCCTCTGCTCTAGAAGTCGAGAAGGAAACCCAGCTCTAATGAGCTCTGTTGGAAAAGCAGGACATGGAGGACACTAAAGGGCAGTGGGGTCGTTGACTCCAGCAAACAGTAAGGGCAAGGAGATAGCAAACATTGACGGGAACCAAGGACTCAGTGCACCCAGACCTCCCTCTTTATCTGGGAACTGCCTCTTTCTGGAGTTGGGCTTTCTCCTAACTCCAGCAAGGAAGTTTGATAACTTTACTCCTGGCAGTTCTAGTCTCAGATCCTTACGACATGAGAGTAGTGCTTCAGTTTGAAAACCTGGGGAAGGTCCTGACAACCTGGCTGAGGTTACTGTGAGGTTAGGGTCCCAAAGCAAATCTACAGCCATTGTCAAATTTAGACCCTACAAGAACCCTGTTTGCAAATATTCTAGCATTGCTTCAAAAATGAGGAAACTGAGACTGAGCAGACTTCAATGGTCTTCTAGTGTCTCATAATTAAAGAGTGGGAGCACAGAGGCCCCTCTACTGCTTTAGAAGAAGTAGAAAGTAATAATGAATATGCTATAGTAGTTCAAGTCAATTTACTGTTTTCCAGAGACTGTGCTAAGCACCTTTTATGCATTACCTCATTTACCCTTCTATCAACTGAACAGTGTAAGTCCTGCTATCATCACCGTTCTACAGAGGAGGAATTATCTGAAATACAGAGGATTAGTAAGAGATACAGAGTTTAGTAATCTGACCACAGGCACACAGTAAAAGGAAAAGACTCAGCCAAGTGTGTGCTCTGAAACACCAATCTATGATGTGCCCAAGGATCTATTAATCTAGTAGCATTAAAAAGTCAACTTGATGAAAAAGGAAAAATGGACAATATATAATTAAATGACAAATTGTGTAGGATAAACCATTAGTTCTATAGGAATTCAGATCAGGAAAAAAATTAAACCAATGGGACCTAAAATAGTCAGAAAAGATTGGATAGAGGATGAAGGTTCTGCAAGGATCTATTAATCTAGTAGCATTAAAAAGTCAACTTGATGAAAAAGGAAAAATGGACAATATATAATTAAATGATAAATTGTGTAGGATAAACCATTAGTTCTATAGGAATTCAGATCAGGAAAAAATTAAACCAATGGGACCTAAAATAGTCAGAAAAGATTGGATAGAGGATGAAGGTTCTGGGCTCCAAAGGATGTAGAAGAGCTAGTTGACAAAATTGTGAGGTAACAACATTTAAGGAAAGTGGCAAGATGACAATATTTGAATGTCAGTATTTATGACAGTGTAAGCAACGGAATGCAGTCAAGAATAACCTTAGCATTTTGGAGAATGGAGAGAAAGAAATGTGTTAGAACAGAAAGGCCAGATTTTAAATCTTCCTTGTCTTTCCATTACTTCATTATATTATGATCATTATTATTTTTATAATTCAGTCTCTATTTAGAATCTGATAAAGACCATGGGTTCTCTTTCCCTATTAAAATGTACATTCCCTCTGCTGGAGTTTTAGTGTCCTTCCAACCTCATGTTGGAACTTAACCCCTGACATGGTGTTGAAAGGTGGGGCCTTTACGAGTTGATTGGAGCACAATGGCTGTAGATTAATCCATTTACAGAGTAATGGGTCGATGGTTTAGTGGGTTGTCATGGGTGTAGTTCTGATGGCTTCAGAAGGAGAGAGAGCAAGAACATCAGCTCTCTAGCTCTGGCCATTCTCACCATGTGATACCTGGCATCTCCACAGGACACTGGAGATAGTTCCCACCCAGAAGAAGGTCCTCACCATATGCACCCCCTGGGCCATGGACTTCCCAGCCTCTGAAGCTGTAAGAAGCAAATTCATTTCTTTATAAATTAGCCAGCTTCAGGTATTCTATTAGAAATGGACTAGTGCACCCTCTAAAAGTTGTATTGTGTGTAAGCACTATAATAGACCCCTTAAATAGAAACACCCTCTTTCCTTCACCAAATTCATCCATAAACTTCTGGTACAGAATTCCTGCACTAAAAATTCCTAGGATAAGGGTTTTTTTCTAGGTTAAATAAAGCTAGTTACTTAGTATGAGAAATACCTGGGACAGAAAGACCTGGTCTCTTATCTTGGTAACTTCAGCTTCAGTCTAAGAACTTGACATTCATGTCCTCAAGTTCTATTCCTTCATTTGGGAAATACTTACAGAACACCAATGGTATGTAAGAAAGGCTCTGTGCTGGGCATTGAAAAAGTCAGACAGGACCCTGCCTCGAAAGAACTCATGACTAATCCTGTCGTCTTGATTCTCACCCTGACATTTCTGTTCCTCACCTACCTTGCCATTCGCCTTGGGATGCCTCGTCGCTTTGCAGGGTTCATGATTTACTCCATGACCTTGATGCTTTCTTTCCCCAGCCTATACTCTTAACTCACCTCACATCCTGCTGAGTGAATCCTTTTTAGATAATTTCACTCTTACCTCTATGTTTTCTAAAATGCAGCTCTCCCTTTTTATATGTAAGTGCTCTTATATATCTGGAAGATCATGTGGCTTACTGGAAACTTTGAAGCTAGAAAGTTCAAAACTTGGCTCAAGCACTGCTAGGCTAGAAGGTCCTGGGAAAGATGAAACTCCCTGGCCTCAGCTTTTGGATCTGATGAGTGAGAATAATCATGTTTTCTATGTCTCACAATTGCTGTATTTAAAAAACAATAATAACTTATATCTAGTGTTTGGAACGCAGTAATTGCTCAGAAAATGTGTACTTTATCTACTTTTTCATCTTTATCAGCAAGTGTATTACTTTGTGTTTTAAACTCTTGGAGAGCAAAACCTACTTAAAATTTTCTATTTTTTTAAAAAAAGCTAGAATCACATATATCATTTAATCTTGGGTGGGGGGATATAAATTTGGGGGATGAAGAGTTAACCAATACCATCTCCACATACTGCAATGTTTGGCATTATGCCTGGTATAAGTTATGAGATAGTGTTGCCTAAATTCGGTTTTCTACTTGGAATGAGATACATGTCCCAATTATTCAGCTAACCATGAAATGAGAGACTTTTTACTTTAAAACATCAGTTGTGAGTCCCTGTGTTGCTAGGGATAGATTTCAATGCCTGGGGACCTTGTGGGATTATTTCCTGTAATCAATTAGTCAATGTATAAGGAAGGCTATAAATTCTTTAGCTGTCCTCTCCTTATAGTTTTTCATAATTTCCTTTCTTCTTTTTATTGAAGATAAGACATCCAAGAAGCACCCTAAGCACTTTTCATTGCATTTCAGATAGTTTAAAAAGGACATGCTCTTCTGGCTCAGCATCTCACTCCAACAGAAAGCAGAGGCCCACCTCAACCTCCCTCTGTCTAATGGTATAGTCAGGCCCACTCCATGCTCCCCAAGGATTTTGGACAAAGCACACAGTGCCTTGAAAAATTACTGTGGATGCAAAATACCACCGTTAAGGGAACTATTTTAAACTAAATTGATTCTTTGTTCTTTAGCCAATTGGCTAATCCTCCTCTTGAGACATGCTTGGGAAAGCTAAAAACACAGCTCATGGACTGAGAAGAGCCCAGGGATGTGGAGACACAGACATTAAGTAAGATTGAGACGAGAGAGCAGCTGCATCCTGATGAGCTACCTGAGCATTTGTTTAGGCTCCGAAGTCTTTTGTGGCGGGAGCATGGCCATAGAAAGGGCAGGAGAGAAGCCCAAAGAAACTGGGAGAGCACGGCTTAGGTGTCTGAATCAATAACAATGACAGCCAGGAAGGTCTGTCACCTGCATACCAGCCACTGGATTCCTTAGCTCTTGAGATTTTTGAAATGGCTCCAGCTTCCCTGGCTTTCATGAGAAAACTCTGGAATCCCGGTCTCCATCTTCACACTGCAGTACGAAGGAGAATCCTGAGAAAGCAATACCAGAATGCAAAACCATTGAATGCGCTACATTGGGCTCCCATAAGGGAGCATGGAGGGAGTATTGGGGGAGTGGGGCTGTAGGAATGGGGAAAGACGGAATAATTCCCAGAATACAGGGTCATGGCCTTAGCCTCATAAACATCTCTCTTAAACTGAGCGCGCTACATTGGGCTCCCATAAGGGAGCATGAAGGGAGTATTGGGGGAGTGGGGCTGTAGGAATGGGGAAAGACAGAATAATTCCCAGAATACAGGGTCATGGCCTTAGCCTCATAAACATCTCTCTTAAACTGAGCATTTATAACAACATTTTTTTCATTTTTAGCCTTCTGCTATTATTTTATTATTACATGGTATCTGTTTAATGCAGAAATGTAGACAAACAAATCTTTGCAGTCATTTTTCTATACATGTATTGATATCAATATATATCTTTTACATAAATGAGACATACTATAATTTTTTTACTTAATTATACATCATTTATATATTTGGACTATTATATATATATTTAGTGATAGCATAGAATCCTATTTTATTACTAAGCTATAATCTAATATTTTAGTTTCCAGTTGGGGAAAATTTACATTGTTTCAGAATTTTTAGCTATTATAAGCAATTGAGAAGAGCATTCTTGAACACACATTAGTGTGCATTGTTCTAAACATCCTGGTAGGACATGTGAGTTAATTATCCTTCCCACCCCACACCCTAGTTTCAATGCCTGTTTTATGATAAGCGACATAGGCCTGAGCTGTTGCCTAGAGTAAAAGAAAACACAGCACCATGCACTCAGTCCAAAATCTTCCAGGAGCTGGGTCATTCTAGCCCTCCTTAGAGGCTTCGATGCCATCATCATCTTCAGATTATTAGGGAACAGTTGCTTTGTAGGAAACACACAGGGCTCATGTTTTCCAGACAAATCAGCTTATCCAACCCTGGTAAGCATAGCTCAACTTATAGCTAATCTAGTTCACAACTGACTCTTCCAGCATCCACCTTAAGAAATTCAGGACAATGATGTTATATCATTTGTTTTTCTTATGCCCACTCTGTTTTGAATGGTTTTGGAATATATTTTTTAAACTAGCTACTGTATTAATCTGTTTTCTGTCACTTATAGTAGAATACCTGAAACTAGGTAATTTATAAGAAAGGAGATTTCTTACAGTTTTGGAGGCCGTGAAGTCCAAGGTCCAGAGAATACATCTGGTGAGGGCCTTCTTGGTGGTGACTCTCCACAGCAATGCAGAGAAGCATGGCGAGAAGTGCAAGAGCAAAAGAGATATAACCTTCTCACTCGCCCTCCTTATACAGCCATCAGAATCATGACAACCCATTAAGCCATCAACCCATTACTCCACGAATGGATCAACCCATTCCCCAGGGCACAACCCTTGTGATCCAATCACTTCTTAAAGGCCCTACCTTCCACCACCATATTTGGGACTAAATTCCAACATGAGCTTGGGGAAACATTTAAAGCACAGCAGCAACTTTAAGATTGATTGGGTTGAGAGGCTGCACTGGGGAAAGAGTGAGTCGGAGTAGGTGAGTACAAGAGTATAACTATCTCCAATTAGAAGTGCCATCCATACACACAGTAAAATATTCAAAGGCTTCCCAGGGATGTCAACTTATTCATAATTGATTTAAGTGAATCACTAAAAAAGAGTCCTTTAATCTATCATATAACATGCCTTTGAAAAATTAAAACTGGAGTCACGGTTCAATTAAAAAAAATCCAACAAGTGTTCCAATCACCTAGACGGATTCATCATTTAGTATGGCTGATCATTAATCATATCTCCCACATTTGAGGTAGTTCAGAATTCAGGCCTATGGTCTTTAATATAAAGCATATTCAAGAGGATATTAATGGCATTTGTCCTCACGTAAAACAGTGAAATTTTACATTATTTTTCATCTGGAGAAAAAACAAAAATAAAGGAAGAGAAATTTCTTAAACTGCTCACCTTCATTGTATCTACAATGTTTCTAAATCCAATGCAAGTGTTTAGAAGAGTCCCAGATATAAAATGACTGTGACTGTGTGACTTCTGCCCCCATGTTATATCTTGTGAAGATGGTCTTGGTTAACCAGTTACCCCAGGGGCGACTTCTC
>NW_007729592.1:229343-231287 GCF_000696425.1 Galeopterus variegatus
CCCCATGTTATATCTTGTGAAGATGGTCTTGGTTAACCAGTTACCCCAGGGGCGACTTCTCCCCTTTGGTCTGATTCGTATCAAAGATGAGTCTTTGATACCATCTGATATTCAGGCAGTTCATTCTGGCTCCTACAAGGTGGACAGTGGGAGCAGGGGGAAGATATGGGCCAGACACAGTCAGGGGTCAGATGACCACCTGACCCAGGAAGGTCTTTATCTGGAGACCATTCTCACAGTTTGGAGGGGCTCTTCCCCTTTCTTATATTTGTATTTATTCTAGGTTAGTTACCAGGTTTTTCTTACATGAAGGGAGTTTAAGTTATTCTTGTAATAGTAAGCTTTGTTTTAAGGTTCATGGTAGTTGCATCTGCACTGAGGTGGTCTTATCTCTATGGCAGCCAGGGTTTTTTGCTCCTGTCATCATAGAGATCTTATAATCTCCAGGCCAGGGTTGGAAATCCCCAGGCCAGGTTGCATCATATTGCTAAGTGACTCGTAGTGTAGGCCCTGCAAGCTGTTTGAGTGAGCCTCACAGTTAATCTTATAGCCTCTATATGTCTCTTATAGTATTCTACACTTAATCTCTTTGCAGTGATATAAATGCTAACTTCAGTTTGTACCAGGGGTGAGAGCCAATTAGGCACATCTTTTCCAAATCCATGTTCAGTGATATCCAGTTAGGGGTGTTGAACAGATCATGGTGTGAGTATTTACAGTCAGTTGTTAATCCTTTACCATCATCTCACTGCTTTACACCCTTGCCCACAGCCCAATAATTCTCCTCTAACCAAGCATTGCTGCTGCAGAGGTCAGCCTCTGGCCCAACTACATGCACAGTCTTTGGAATGTTTGAAGTATTTTTNACATTTAAAATTCAGATGTGTTGATTGGCTCACATTCCACAAATCCCAGGGTTAGAGCCTAAGTGAGAGCTGCTACTTCCCTGCTGTGAATTAGTAGTTTTCCTCATGAATGCATTAAATAGCCATTATTAATAACCACCCAAGCCAAGAACTGACAAATGAAAGATTTACAGGTTATGACTCTATCACACCAACCTTGTTTGTTTGTTGATTTATTAAAATTTCATGGTTAAAATAGTACAAATTTTAGCTATGTTAACTTACATGGATATTGACACTTTCTCTGCCAGGCTGCATTAACAAACACTATCTTTTATAAATCTTTTCCTTTTCTTAGTGGAAAAAGAATTGAATAGAGATCAAGACATTTAGGAAATGCTTAAAATATCCCACTAAAGACCAATAGCTTTCAAAAGCTTTAGTCAAACATTAAACCACTCTGTATGGTACAGCCCTTTCTAATGAAAACTCTGAAACACCAACTGGTGGCTGCTTGGGCTTAANGCTTTGTTTTAAGGTTCATGGTAGTTGCATCTGCACTGAGGTGGTCTTATCTCTATGGCAGACAGGGTTTTTTGCTCCTATCATCATAGAGATCTTATAATCTCCAGGCCAGGGTTGGAAATCCCCAGGCCAGGTTGCATCATATTGCTAAGTGACTCGTAGTATAGGCCCTGCAAGCTGTTTGAGTGAGCCTCACAGTTAATCTTATAGCCTCTATATGTCTCTTATAGTATTCTACACTTAATCTCTTTGCAGTGATATAAATGCTGACTTCAGTTTGTATCAGGGGTGAGAGCCTATTAGGCACAACTTTCCCAAATCCATGTTCAGTGATATCCAGTTAGGGGTGTTGAAAAGATCATGGTGTGAGTATTTACACCATGGAAATTGGCAAAGGCCGCTGATCAGGGCTTTTTTTTTTCTGAAAGTCAGTTGTTAATCCCTTACCATCATCTCACTGCTTTACACCCTTGCCCACAGCCCAATAATTCTCCTCTAACCAAGCATTGCTGGTGCAGAGGTCAGCCTCTGGCCCAACTACATGCACAGTCTTTGGAATGTTTGAAGTATTTTT
>NW_007729593.1:0-673 GCF_000696425.1 Galeopterus variegatus
ATTCAGTCAATACTCTGGTATCACAGCACACAGCTCTCAGGATCGCGCTGTTTCCTGGCGCGGGCGCTCCAGACCTGTCGCCATTTTGAATCCTCGTGCCTTTTGATCTTTAAACTAGAGATATACTACCACTACAGTATTAGAGTTTAAATTTGACAATGTACTTGCTTTTACCAGTGACTTTTATACTTTCATAAGTCATTAATTATTGTCCTTTTCCTTCAGCTTGAAGAATGCCCTTTAGCATTTCTTGTAACTCAGGTCTACTATTATATACTCCCTCAACTTTTGTTTAAGAAAGTCTTTATTTCATCTTTATTTTTAAAGACAGGATTGCTGGGTATAGTATTCTTGGTTGGCAGTTTTTTCTTTCAGGATTTTGAATATATTATCCCACTCCCTTCTGGACTGCACTTTCTGCTGAAAAATTCACTGATAGTCTTATGGAAGTTACCTTATGTGTAACAAGTTGCTATTCCCTTGCTGCTTTCTTTTTTTTTTTTTTCCTTTTTGTCTTTTTTCGTGTCCGGCAATGGACCGCAACCCTCAGTGTCGCGCCCGTACCGGACCGGGACCGGCAACGGGATCGCAATCCTCAGTGCTGCGCCCGCACCTCGCTCAGCCAGTGAGCGGGAACCGGTCTGTATGTGGGATCCGAACCCTCGGCGAGAGC